>NW_007737203.1:10906-50556 GCF_000696425.1 Galeopterus variegatus | reverse complement strand
GGGCCATAATAACCATATACATTGTATATTGACAAAATAAAAATTTAATAAAAAAAATAAAAATAAATAAAAAAGGAATTATTGTTTCTAAAGAATTAAATATAGGGGCCGGCCCGGTGGCGCACTGCTACAGTGCGCCGCTTGGGAGTGTGGCGGCGCTCCCGCCGAGGGTTCAGATCCCACATTCAGACCGGCTGCTCACTGGCTGAAAGAGGTGCGGGCGCGACACCGAGGGTTGTGATCTCGTTGCCGGTCCCGGTCCAGTACGCGCGCGACACTGAGGGTTGCAATCTGTTGCTGGTCACGAAAAAAGACAAAAAAAAAAAAAAAAAAAAGAAAGAATTAAATATAATTATCAATAACAATAATATACATCATCTATTAAGAATTATTCCCCTTATTAATGCTTATTGTTGTTTAGTGTTCCTCACATTAAAAAAAAGGGAACATTAAACATTCATATGTGGGATGAGAGGGAAAAGAGATTATTGAGTAAATCCCTTTCAACTAATCATGCATTTTAAAATATATGGCATCTTCTCGGGATTATCTTAATAGTTATAAATCTTGATGACAAAACTAATAACCACTGTTTTTTGAGAACTTAACATTTGCTGGTAATTTATTCACATTTCCTCATTGCAAGGTATTTACTAACTACTTTATCTGAATAAAATCTCCTGTCACCCTAGCAATTCTTGTCCATAGCACTTACTTATATCATTTTATACATCTATGGGTTTATTATTTATTTTTCCATTTTCTTCACTAAAATATAAACATGACGGGAGCAGTGCCTCTGTGTGCTGTATCCCTAATTTGTGAAACAATGCATGGAAAATAGTAGGTACTGAATCTATATTTGTTATTTGGAAGGATGAATAAATTTATACAAAATCTTTGAAAACAGTGTTAATATTCCCATTTTCCAGTGAAGAAATTGATGTTCTGAGGAGTTAAGCTAGTTTTTCAAATCCATCTGCTCATAAAATCTTAGCCACAATTTGATAACAGGCCTAACATGAACTAATATTAAACCTGTGCTTTTATACTACACTATTCTGCTTCGAAGATGTAGCCATGTGCCAAAGTGTCTTATTCTATAGAGATTTTAATGTGCTAGAAAGAGTATGGGACACTGAAGGATACCACATTTGCTGCCCAGATCTCTGGCCCAGTTAGACCTACCTCATAATGAATTGGAGATCCTAGAAGTATAACAGAAACTTTATAAAACTCAATGTGTTTTATGGTAAGGTTACCTACTGTGATCTTTTCTAAAATGTGAAACTGAATGAATATTTCATTAGTCATTTTAGAAAGAAGCTCAGTAGCAGGGGATGGCATATGCTTTGTCAAAAAAATAGTTATATAGATGACATTGAGACACTGACATTGTAAAATATTCATGAAAATGTAAGTACCTTTTAAGAAGTTGGAGTCATAAAAACTTCTTGCACTGGAAATACATTCTCTTTTCTCACTTAAGACTACATGATTCTTATCACATACTTATTCTTGAACATTGGCTATCTCTGTAGAATCTCAGAACACATACAAAAAAAGCCAGATATTTGTAAATGTACTGTCCAAAGATAGAACTCTAAACAAATTATATTTCCATAAGAGTAATCTGCTTAAAAATTTCTGCTTGGCATCTTCTTAGGTATTTCTCTCTCTCTCTCTCTCTCTCTCTCTCTCTCTCTCTCTCTCTCACTCACACACACACACACAATTTTATTTTATGACCTGTAACAGAATAATAATAAAAATCTTAAAATTGCATGCTATGTCATCTCTTACAAACACCTTCTCACTATTATTTCTTGTGAAGCCCATCAGGCAACGGCATGAAGGTATATCGTCAAATAAGAAAATGGAAGTTTAGAAACATAGACATGTTTAGTGTCTTGCAGATTTCATGTGCAGATGTCGCACACTCAACTCAAGGCAGTCTTTCTGATTCTTTTCTTTCCTTTTTTTATTGGTATGACTATTCATATGTAGGAATATGCATATACATATACGTGAGTATGAATATATATATGCTTTGTATGGCGTACAAAGCAAATTGTCACCACTTGTCCCTAAGATGTAATGGCTAGATCCAGACTGGCAGCATACTCATTGAAAAAATTGTGATTACACCCCCTGTCCCTCACCTAATTATCCACCCAGTTATCCCCGATCTCCTTCCCCATCCCTCTTGTCCCACTCCACTTTGTATCCCTAGGTATGCTCTGTCACTCTGCAAGGCCAACACCCCACCATAGTCTTTCTTTCCTTCCTTCTTTCTCTCTTAGCTCCCAGTTATGAGAGTGCATGTGCTATTTATCCCTCTGTGCTTTGCTTATTTCACTCAACATAAGTTTCTCCAAGTTCATCCATGTTGCTGCAAATGGGAGAATTTCATTCTTTTTTATGGCAGAGTAGTATTCCATGGTGTATATATACCCCAGTTTCCTTATCCAATCATCCATTGATGGACATTTAGGTTGGTTCCATAAGTTGGCTATTGTGAACAGAGCTGTGATGAACAAGGGAGTGCAGGTATCCCTTCGACATGACAATCTCCATTCCTTTGGGAATATACCCGGAAGTGGGATTGCTGGATCATATGGAAGATCTATCTGTAGTTTTTTGAAAAACCTCCATACTCTTTTCCATAGTGATTGTACTAATTTATAATCCTACCAGCAGTGTAGGAGTCTTCCCTTCTCTCCCCACCCTCGTCAGCATTTGTTATTCTCTGTCTTTTTTATTATAGCCAGTCTAAACGGGGTGAGATGATATTGCAATGTGGTTTAAACTTGCATTTTATTGATGACTAGTGGTGGTGAGCACTTTTTATGTACCTGTTGGCCATTTGTATGTCTTCCCTTAAAAATGTCTATTCAGTTCCTTTGCTCATTTTTTAATTGGGTTATTTGTTTTTTTATTTTTTTTATTTTTTATTTTTTTTCCTGTGTAATTGCTTGAGTTCCTTGTATATTATGGATATTAATACCTTGTCAAATGCATAGTTAGTAAAAATTTTCTCCCACTCTGTAGGTTCTCATTACACACTGTTGATTGTTTCCTTTGCTGTTCAGAAGCTCTTTGGCTTGATATATTCCCATTTGTTTATTTTTTTCTTTTGTTGCTTGTGCTTTCTGACTCATTTTCATAAAGACTGTTCCCAGACATAGCTCCTGAAGTGTTTCCCCTAAATTTTCCTTTAGTAATTTTACAGTTTCAGGTCTTAGACTTAAGTCTTTAATCCATTTTGAGTTGATTTTAGTATATGGTGAGAGGTGCAAGTCTAGTTTCATTCTTCTGCATATGGATATCCAATTTTCCCAGCACCACTTATTGAAGAGGCAGTCTTTTCCCCAATGTAGGTTTTTGTTGCCTTTGTCCAATATGAGATGGCTGTAAGCCTGAGGAGTGATTTCTGAGATCTCTATTCTGCTCCACTGGTCTGAGTGTCTATTTCTATGCCAGTACCATTTTGGTTACTGTAGCTTTGTAGTATAATTTGAAGTCAGGTAGTATTATGCCTCCAGCTTTGTGTGTTTTTGTTGTTGTTGTTGTTGTTGTTTGTTTGTTTTTCCTCAGGATTTCTTTGGCTATTAAGGGTCTTTTGTTGTTCCATATGAATGTTGAGATTGTTTTTTTTGTTTGTTTGTTTCCATTTCTGTGAAGAACGTCACAGGTGTTTTGATGGGGATTGCATTTAATCTGATTCTAAGTCTAATTGTGAACCTAAACCCTTACAGCTTTAGCTTTCATTTCTCCTCTTTTGCCTTATCTTCTCCCTGTCTCTCTGTCTATCTGTCTATCTGTCTTTCTCTCTCAACCACATATACACATACCTACTCAAACCACAAACATATGATAATTTATTTCCTCACTAATAGTATGATTTGGGCATTGCCTTTATTTCCCAGCTGAAAACAGATTCATCTTCCCATGCTGAGGTACAGAGCCTACATAATATTACTACCAAATATCCTACCATTCATTTAAAAAGAAATAGTATTAGTAAAGGTCTAACATTTTTGAGTTCTTATTGTCATACCTTTTATTAGTGTTGGACATTTACCTCATTGACATATTAAACAAATAATATTTTAAGATCAATTTTAGAAATGCAAAAAGAGGATCGGAGAGTAGCTCATAACTTGAACAAAATTATACAGCTCAAATGATTTACTAGAACTTGTGTCCTGATTTTCCACTTCTTTTGTCTTGAACTTGTGTCTAATTCTACATCTGTTATCTATTGCTTTCAAGATTTCATTTCTTTTACAATAAAGTGTTTCTAAATATGTCTTCTATATTTTATTTTACAGTTATCCATGAGAAATACAGCAGTAATTTTTAAATATTTTTATTCAATGTGCTCCTGCACTCACGATTTTTCAATGTCAATACTACCACAACAGGTATGTTTTTCATCACAGATCCATATGAAATAACTATTATAGTAATAGAGTGAAATATAGGACACAGAGGAAATTATAGGATAGTTACTTTAAGATGGAGGATTGTGTCTGAGCCATTCTGTCACTACTTATAAATTATTTTAGAGCTCCCAGAGCTCCAGAATCTAAAATAAGTCATCAAATTTGCCAAGATTTCCACAGACTCAGATTCATTATGATTCAATACTAATCAAAGAGTAGATTTCTGGCTGGGCATTTGTATTCTGATCCTTGAGTTAGTATTTCTCAAGAGATAGATATATGATAGGTAGATGGATAGATAGATGGATAAATAGATAGATAATCACGGCCAAATGAACGTTTCCATATTTATGACAGTGCATTAAACTCACTAGAGAAAATGCTATGATTTTCAATTTTGCCTACTTTACATTCATATAATAACTCATCAATGAATATCATGAATACATATGCTGTACTAATTTTATATGGACCACTGTTTTAACCACAACTAAAATTTTATTTCTGTTTTCTTTTCATTCACTCAATCTATAGGGCATAATTTCTTTAGACACCATATTTCCAGCTTGCAAAGGACATGCACTAACTCAAAGAGAAACAAATATTCACATTGTATCTCCCTTCTCATCTTCTCCCCTCTGCCGCATCGGTCCCAGCTGCCATTCTGTTAATTCTTTCCTTTTTATTTATTTACTCATCTAGGCCCGAGGTTGAAGGTTTAGATGAATAAAATCGCAAGCTTTTATTCTGGCCGCTACTAAATATGACTGGCTTCCTGCTCAGTGGACCCATGCTTTCATAAAAACTAAATAAACTCCACCAGGCTGACATTTTCCAACAGAAAAAGTTTATCCCATTGGGCATTAACTCTGTCACATTTCTGGGTTTCACATGAGTGAACATGGGACTGAAGAAGTGTCCACACAGAAGCCCTGAGGTTGTACAAAAGATACTCTCAGATACTGCATAGAGTGTAGCCAGACATAGCCCACAAGAAACTGAAAAAGAAAATAAATTAGGGGAAGATTATCTAAAGATATGCACGAGGGGTGTCTGATGGAATGCTACAAAATCAACTAGGGCTGCAGAATGTGGACTGAATGAATATGGAAATACACTATTTAGTTCTCTTTGCATTCCAAATATTGTCAATTTAAAAACAAATGAATGCTGTTCAGGAGGTATTTTTCTGATTCAGTTCTTCCATCTTTTTTATTTCTCTGACTTTTTATTTTGATATGATTTCAAACTTACAGAAAAGTTGTATGACTAATACAAAGATTGCCTATGGGCTCTTTAAATAGATTGACCAATTGTATACATTGTTAGATTTGCTAGAATTTTCCATTGTAGTTGTACCATTTTAAAATGCCAGAGCACTGCATAAGAATTGCAGTTTTCTGCATCCTCTAAATGGTTCTATACACACACATGCACACATGCATACACACATATTTTATATTATGTAGATATATGCATATTTATATATATACATACATACATATATGCATATATATACACAGATACATATATATATACACATACACATACATATATATATATATATGTATATATATGTGTATGTGTATGTGTATATATATATATATGTATAAACACACACACACACAATTTTCCTTTTTCTTTCTTTTCCTCTACGGGTTCTGCAACTAATTTTCAGATTTTAGAGAATCCAAGAAGCAGATAATTCAATGTTTTCTTCTTCCAATCTCCAAAAAATTCTCAAGTCTTCTAAATCTTATTCATGAACTAATTTCTAAATTCATCCACTCTGTCTTATCTCTATCATGTTCATATCATCATTAAACTTTTTATTACTGAAGGGTAAATTGTTGTCTCAGCAAAGATAGATACTCACTTATAGATATATGGGGGGATATTTGGAGAAATATTGATGCATATTGAAATAAACAAACTTTGGGAAAGTTCAAATTCCTGGGTAGAGAGAGACTCAACTTAGGCGTTCTTCCCATTCACCGTTAGAGCACAAGTGTCTGAGGAGAGAGCGGATGAACAGAGACAGAAGTTACCATCTCTGCTCTTTGCCCTGAAGTTATTTCATGGAGAAATCCACTAAATCGAAAAAAGAGTTCTGCTTTTCTCATATCTATAGTGGCAATTTCAATGAAGAAACAAACTTATAGCTGAGAGAAGTAAATTTTTTTCACCTCTAAAACTAGTATGTGGGTTGCATTCAGGGTGAGACTAACGATAGTACTGAACATTTCTAGCAGTGTTTCAGGAAGGTTTAGAAAGATTTCATTGTCTGGAATCAAGAACATGTGAGATATACTTAAGAGTTATTAATAAACATCAAAATACCAAAGTCAATGTCATTGTCTTCATCATTACTAGGAAAACAAATTTCACAAAACATGGTATACGTAAACTTTCTTTTTATGAATGTGTTATTAAATAAATGTGTGTTCTTCATCCTAAGTTCAAAGAACATTGGAGTTTTTACTAGTTGTTCAAAAGTGTATGGTAGTAGTCTTGAAGAGTTCTATTATTGAATTATTGTGGTTTTGAGCATAAAGAAAAACAGGTATTCATTTATATGCCCTGTGATTTTTTTAAATCATTTTTTTTTCTAAATCTCTGTGTTTTTTTTCTGGGAATTTTTTTGTGTGTTTAATACTTAATGCACTGTTAACAAACTATTAATATTAATTACTTAGAATGAAATAAAAATTTTAGATCGAATATTTTTTTTTTCTTTTCCACCAGAACTCTGAAAGATGGTGAGCATTCTCTCTTAAAAATAGACAGTTTTGACAAGAGAGGTAGGGTTCAATTTCTTCTCCAATAAGTAATAGTTTGGGGAGTCCTTAAGTAGACATCCATATGGTGGTATGATTAGGTGAAACGAAATGGTATATGAAAGGGAATACCTCCGAATCAGTACGTACATGAAAGTTGATTGCTTTCAATAAAAACCACTGTAAAAAACTTCAGAATATTTTCAATATATTTCAAAATATAGAATTGTATTACATTTACATCACAATTAACTGTGTATATCTGTTGTACAAACTGCACAATGTCTGGCTTCCCAGATCCACCTCAGTTTTTTGAACTCTTCTGTTTTCTGAAAGAGGGCTTTATGATTCCTTATACCACTGGCCGCATTAGTCTATGACGACATTCAGCGTGCTGTGTTTACAGATTACACAATAGTTAAGTAGGCAGTAACTGAGATTAGATTACAAAGATAAAAACACTGTTTAAAAGGCAAAATATTATTCAAAAGGAATATTTAAAATACTAAATAAGTTGTTTTTAAAAAGAACTATAATTGAGATTTTGTGCAAAAAATGGATTTTTTACATAACCAGAAGTATAACTGAATGATGATTAATCTAGCAGTATGCTGAAAGTGGTAAAAATCAGCTTGTTCAAAACAAAAACTACTAAATTTTTCTTAAAAATCTACATCTTTGTATTTCCTTTTTTGGACACAGGCACCAGTATCTACCTAGTCACAAGCCTTATTGGCTCTTCATTGTCTTATTATCTCTTGCCCTATATATTGAACATTCTACTCATTTCAAATATATAATTTCTACTTCTTCCTCCCCTTCTTTCTTAAAAATTCTTGAAACCCATTATTATCTCCCAACTGTGTCAATAATTTGCTAATCTGACCTTCTACCCTGGTCTCTCGCCTATATTGAGTCTATTTTCCACAATGCTACATGAGGGTCATTTATAAAATATAAATCTGTCCAGGTCTTCACTGATCATTACCTTACACTATTCAGTGGTTATACGTACACTCTAAAATGAAATTCAAAATCCTTAGCACATAATATCAGAAATTTCATGCTCTTACCTCTACTTGTCTAGCTTCTTCTGCCTTCCCACATTCACTATACTATGGTTCTATGTATTTCTTAATTGGTCAAAATCTGTGCTATCCAATATAGCAGCCATACACCACATGGGCTATTGAGCACTTGAGATACAACTGATCCCAATAAAGATGTAAGTATAAAGCATGGACTACCTTTTGATAACTTAGCATAATAAAAATAATGTAAAATAATTCATTAATAATTTGAACATTAATTACACGTTGAAATTTGAATGTTCAGATACATTGTGTTAAATAAAGTATATTTTGAAAGTATATTTCACCTGCTTATTTCACTCTTATTTTTATCTGATTATTACAAATTTTAAAGTTATATGTGTGACTTACATTATATTTCTATTAGTCAATAAGGCTTTAAATGTTAAATGTTCTATGAACAGGTCCTACTATCTTTTGTGTGTACATATTCACATAAAGTGCCGCATTCCTAGGAATACCTTTATACCTCTATTTGACTGGAACTCAACCATCTCTTCGAGAGTACAGCTTTTCAAGATTCTATGCAAGCAAACTTGATTACTTTCTCTTTCAGGCTAGTGGGCTTTTTTTTCATGACTGTCTCATCCCCGTTAGTATTTATTACCATCTGTGCTATTTTCTGCTCTGTAATGTCCACTCTCATCTCATATCTTCTGTTTTTCTTATTCATATCTGACCTCTAGCATGTTCATTTTTCTATTCTAGATCAAATAATTAATTCATCCTTAGGAGAAAGTTTGGTCATTTCTGAATTGAAGAAAAGTCAAAAGATGATAAATGCATTTGCTTAATAGGTTGACAGTACAAAAATAAAGTACTAAATAATAAAATGATCTGCAGATTGTTTGTCTGTGTGTATATGTGGCATATGAATTTGTGAATAATAGTGTTTATGCTTTCACATGCAGGCATGGAAGAACTATGGAGGAGAGGAAAATAAGATTATCAGAGGGAAATTTTTTTTAAAAAATTATGATTGCATCTTTAGTCTCTTGGCTTATTATTGACCTGTTCAGGTTTTCTATGTCTTGTTAGTTCAGTCTAGGTAGTTTGTATGCATCCAAAAATTTATCCATTTCCTCCAGGTTTTCAAATTTGTTTGCATATAATTGTTTATAAGAGTCTCTAATGATTCTTTGTATTTCTGTGGTATCGGTTATAATTTCTCCTTTTTCATTTCTAATTTTTGTTATTTGTGTCTTCTGTCTTCTTTTTTTAGTTAGCCTAGATATTGGCTTGTCTATTTTGTTTATCTTCTCAAAAAAACAACTTTTTGTTTTATTTATCTTTTGTACTGTTTTTGGAGAATCTATTTCATTTAGTTCTGCTCTGATCTTAATTATTTCTTTCCATCTACTAAGTTTGATGTTGGATTGTTCTTGTTTTTCTAGTTATAGCATTATGTTCCATGCGCTGATGAGAAGAATGTATATTCTGTGTTTGTTCGATGAAATGTTTTGTAGATGTCAGCCAAGTTCAATTGGTCTAAAGTGCAATTTAGATCTTGTGTTCCTCTTTTGATTTTTATTTTTGCCTAGATGATCTGTCCAGTGTGGAGAGAGGGGCATTCAGGTTCCCCACTATTTGGGAATTTGGGTCTATATGTTTCTTTAGGACTAATAATGTTTGCTTTATATATATGGCTGCTCTGATGTTTGGGTGCATATATATTTACCATTGTTATGTCTTCTTACTGGGTAGATACCTTTTTCATTATATAGTGGCCTTTGTTGTCTGTTTTTATGGTTTTTGGTTTAAAGTCTATTTTATCTGATATAAGAAATGCTATTCCTGCTCATTTTTGGTTCCCATTTCCATGGTATATCATTTTGCATCCTTTCACTCTTAGTCTGTGTGTATCTTTAGTGTTGAAGTGAGTCTCTTGAAGATAGCATACTGTTGGGTCTAGCTTTTTAATCCAATCAGTTTGTCTTTTGAGTGGGGAATTTAATCTTTTTACATTGAGAGTTATTATTGAGAGGTATGGATTTACTCCTGGCATTTTATTAATTTTTGTTTGGATATCATAAATATCTTTTGTTCCTTTTTTTCCATTTTAATGCTTGTCATTTATGTTTGTTGGTTTCTTGAGGTAGTTAAAGTTCCGAGGTATGGATTTACTCCTGGCATTTTATTAATTTTTGTTTGGATATCATAAATATCTTTTGTTCCTTTTTTTTCCATTTTAATGCTTGTCATTTATGTTTGTTGGTTTCTTGAGGTAGTTAAAGTTCCTTTCTCCTCATTGTTTGCATTTTTTTTTCCTACTGGTGGGTTTTGCTCTTTCTTGAGTATTTATGGTACTGATGGTTATTTTTCAGATACCAGGTGCAGTACTCCCTTGAGGATTTCTTGTAGGACTTGGGATGTGGTGGTGAATTCCTGCAGTAATTGTTTGAGAAGTATACTACTCCTCCTTTTTTCCTGAGGGATAGCATTGCTGGGTATAGTATTCTTGGCTGGCAATTTTTGTCTTTTAGTATTTTGAATATATCATCCTATTGTCTTCTGGCCTTTAGGGTTTCTGATGGAAAGTCTGCTGTTAGTCTGATAGGGGTCCCTTATAGGTGACTTGATGCTTTTCTTTTGCTAATTTTAAGATTCTCTCTTTGTCTTTGAACTTTGCCAGTTTGACTAAAACAAGTCTTGCAGAGGACCCTTTTGGTCTGAATCTGTTTGGGGATCTTTGAGCCTCCTGGATCTGGAGGTCCATATATCTCCCTATACCTGGTATATTTTTCAGTATTATTTTGTTGAATATATTTTCAATGCCTTTTCCTTTTTCCTCCCTTTCTGGAACAGATGATTCAGGTGTTGGTCTGCTTAAGATTGTCTGCTCTCCCTCCTAGATTTTCTTCATTTTTAAAATTCATTTTCTTTCTTTTTTCTTTTCTTTTCTTCTTCTTTTTTTTCTTTTTTAATCCACCTGGGTTTTTTCAAAAAGGCCATCTTCAAGATCAGAAATTCTCTCTTCTGCCAGGTCTAGCCATCAGTTTAAGCTCTCTGTTGTGTTTTATATTTTATTAAATCAATCCTTCAATTCCACAAGCTCTGCTACTTTCTTTTTTACAGCACTTGTTTCTTTGAACATTTACTCCTTCAGGTCCTGGATACTTTTTTTTTTTTTTTTCATTTCATTGTGTTGTCTAACTTGTATCTCATCTAACTTGTATGTGAGTCTTCTTGTATCTCTTTCAGTCAGGATTGTTACTTGAAATTTCTTTTTAGTCATTTCAAGGACTTGCTGTTCTATAGGATCAGGTATTTGGGGATTATTATATTCCTTTGGTGGTGTCATATTTTCTTGTTTTTTTTCATATTTCTATTATTTCTATGTTGGTGTTTAGTCATGTGGTAAAACAGTTGCTTTTTCTAGTACTCTGGAGTGGGATTAGAGGAAAAGGAGTTCCTCTGGTAAATGTGTTTTATAATGATGGTTGAATGGGTTTTTTCAGTATTGGTTCCAGGTGGATAGAGTGGTACAGTCTCTGTGTAGGTACTTTGGCTGAATTCAGTTCTGGAATTGTGTGAGAGTGCCTGTGTAGCCTAGTCCCTGGGACACTTAGTAATTCCTTGATATGGATGGTGACACTATGTTGGTTCATCAGGATGTAGGTGAGATCTTGAATTTAGGTGGGTTGCACCTTGGAGTATTGCCACTCTTAGGTTATGGTGGGTGTTCTTGAGCAGACCTACTGGTTCCAGAGCTAGCTCCCCCTGACCCTGATAGGTATGCTGGAGCACACCCATCCTCGATTTGAATGGGTGACCCTGGGTGGGTTTTCTCTTTTTCTTTCCTCTTTCCCTGAGCTCCATTGGTGACTCTCCTTCTGTCTATGCCATAGAGTAATCAGCAGGTCTCCTATGAGGTAGCAGTGACTGCTGGTGTGGAAGTAAGCCACACTTATGGTAGCATTTGCTGTGGTGGTGAATGCCACAGTCCACATCTTGAGAACTGGTGTCTGCGATAGTGTCAGTGAATGTTGCTGATGGTGCAGCTACCTGTTGCTCTGGTGCCCTTAGCAGTGGAAGGTTGGGCTCTTGGGGGGATGGGGTGAGGATTTGCCAGAATTCTGAACAGCTGCCTGTCACACTGGTGGCCTTGGTGGTGACCAGGTCGAGTCTCAGGGAATCTGTGCTATGCTGGGGTCTCACAGAGAAGTTTAAAGTCTCTACAAAAAAAACCTCTTAGAGTTGATAAACAATTTCACCAAAATTGAAGGATACAATATCAACACAAAAAAATCAGTAGTATTTTTATATTCCAACAATGTACTAGCAGAATAAGAAATCAAGAAAGCTACCTATTTACAATAGTCACCAATAAATAAATAAATAAATAATAATAAAATATCTAGGAATAAAGTTACACAAGGATGTGAAAAAATCTCTATAATGAGAACTACAAATCACTGTTGAGAGAAATTAAGGAGGACACAAGAAGATGGGAAGATATTCCATGTTCTTGGGTTGGAATAATTAACATTGCAAAAATGTTCATACTATCCAAAGTGATCTATAGAATCAATGCAATCCCCATCAAAATTCCAATAACATTCTCTTCAGAAATGGAAAAAAAAAATCCTAATATTCATATGAATCAACAAACTACCACAAGTAACCAAAGCAATCTTAAGCAAAAATAATAAAGTTCAAGGCATAACACTATGTGACTTCAAATTATACTACAAAGCTATAATAACCCAAACAGCATTGTACTGGCATAAAAACAGACACAAAGACCAATGGAACAGTATAGAGAACCCAGAAAACAGCTCAAATATCTACAGTCAACTGATCTTCAACAAAGTTACCAAGAATATACACTGGGGAAGACTGCCCCTTTATAAATGGTACTGGGAAAATTGGACATTCTTATGTAGAAGAATGGAACTAGACATGTATCTCTCATCATATACCAAAATCAACTCAAAATGGATTAAATAATTAATCATACATCCTGAAACTATAAAGTTCCTATAAGAAAATGTAAGAAAAACTCTTCAGAAAGTTGGACTGGGTGTAGACTTTATGAATATAACCCCAAAAGCACAGGAAACAAAAGGAAAAATAAGCAAATGTGATTATATCAAACTAAAAGTCTGTACAGAAAAAGAAAAAACAGAGAAAAAAGACAACCAACAGAGTGGGAGAAAATATTTGCTAAATATGCTTTCAACGAAGGATTAATATCCAGGATATACAAGGATCTCAAACAACTTAACAGTAAAAAAAAAAAAAAAAAAAAACCAATTAAAAATTGGGCAAAGGAGCTGAATAGGCATTTCTCAAAGGAAAATATACAAATGGCCAACAGACACATTAAAAAATGCTCAACATCACTTTGCATCTGAGGAATGCAAGTCAAAACCACACTGAAATATCATCTTATTCCAGTTAGACTTGCTATTATCAAAAAATAATAATAATAATAACAGAGAATAACAAATGCTGGCAAAGATGTAAAGAAAGAGAAACCCACTTATACTTTTGGTGGGACTATAAAATGGGGCAGCCATGATGGAAAATGGTATGGAGGTTCCTCAAACAAGTATGGATAGAACTGCCATATGACCTGGCAATCCCTCTGCAGGGTATATACCCAAAGGAATGGAAGTCATCATGTCAAAGAGACATCTGTACTCCCATGTTGATTGCAGCTCTATTTACAATAGCCAAGAGCTGGAACAAACCTAAATGCCCATCATCAGAAAATAAGGAAAATGTGGTATATTTATACAATGTAATACCATTCTGCCATAAAAAAGAATGAAATATTGCTATTAACAGCAACATGGATAAACATAGAAAAAATTATGTTAAGTGAAACAATTCAGGTATTGAAAGATGAATACCACATGTCCTCACTTATATGTGGTAACTAACCAAAAAAAAAAAAAAAAAGATGAATGAATGAACAAATAAATAAAGGAGGCAAAAGAAAAAAAGGATGAAGCAATCACGATAATACATTGGACTTTTGGGGAGAGGGGAATAGAGCTGAGGTTGACAGGGGTGGGGTGAGGGAGGAACTGGTGGGTTGCCACAATGATGGATCACATTGTGTAATGGTATATGTGCTGATTAGCCTGATGTGATATCACACAATGCACACTGGTACTGATACTTGATGCTATACCACACAGACATGTACATTTTTTTTTTTAAATAGGAGAATTTCCACAGTACTTTAGGATAAACATGTTTTGAAATAATTGTAAAAGGAATCAGTTTCTTTATCAGTATACCAAATACAATTCAGAAAATAAATGAAGGAACTTAATTTTGCAAATATTAAAATGTTTTTTAAATGTTCATAAAGGGGACAATATTTCCTAGGGAGTCTAAAGAGTCACTTTTGAGTAAAAAAGTGTTCAATATCTTAGGCATGTTTGGATAGGTAAAGCCCAATGAGGATATCTTTCTTGTATTTACAGCATTCAAGGTGATATTTCAACTTAAATCAAATCACTGGGAAAATTTAGGACACATTTTTATAATCTGCCTCTTATTTTCTAAAGCTCATTTCATTGAAACTATCCACTTGAAGTCATTATTTTCATATCCCAAATAAGAAATTGCTAACATTCCCTGCCTCATAAATACTAATGCTTACTATCAAGGCTTTTTTGAGGTACAATGCATTAAATTAATAATGGGTACATAGAAACTTATAATGGAAGATAGGAAATTTGATTTAGTTTGACCTGAGTTCTTTGTATTTTTAAAAATTCATCCTTTCTAATAGTTACCATAATATGCTGTACATTTATAAAAATGCTTTTCTCCCATTATGTGTCAAAATTTTCTAAATAAATTTTTAAACAATGAGCCTAAATTGAAATGTACTTTGTTTTTACTTACCTTTGTATATTCATAATACATTTTTCTTTTGTATATTCATAGACAATACATAGTTTGGGAACAGTAGAATGTAACACAGTATTGTGAAGAGTGCTGCAATGAACATTGGGAAACAAGTATACCTTCGACTTGATGATTTCCATTCCTTTGGGTATATTATTGTGAAGAGTGCTGCAATGAACATTGGGAAACAAGTATACCTTCGACTTGATGATTTCCATTCCTTTGGGTATATTATTGTGAAGAGTGCTGCAATGAACATTGGGAAACAAGTATACCTTCGACTTGATGATTTCCATTCCTTTGGGTATATTATTGTGAAGAGTGCTGCAATGAACATTGGGAAACAAGTATACCTTCGACTTGATGATTTCCATTCCTTTGGGTATATTATTGTGAAGAGTGCTGCAATGAACATTGGGAAACAAGTATACCTTCGACTTGATGATTTCCATTCCTTTGGGTATATTATTGTGAAGAGTGCTGCAATGAACATTGGGAAACAAGTATACCTTCGACTTGATGATTTCCATTCCTTTGGGTATATTATTGTGAAGAGTGCTGCAATGAACATTGGGAAACAAGTATACCTTCGACTTGATGATTTCCATTCCTTTGGGTATATTATTGTGAAGAGTGCTGCAATGAACATTGGGAAACAAGTATACCTTCGACTTGATGATTTCCATTCCTTTGGGTATATTATTGTGAAGAGTGCTGCAATGAACATTGGGAAACAAGTATACCTTCGACTTGATGATTTCCATTCCTTTGGGTATATATACTTTCATGAAGTTACTACAACAAGCAAACGGAAAAGACATTCTTGGGGGGGAGGGGAGAGAGGGAGGAGGGAGGGAGGTGTCGGTGATGGGCCATAATAATCATATACAGTGTATATTGACAAAATAAAAATTTAAAAAAAAAAAAAAAAAAAGAATGTAACACAGTATAACAGACATTCAGTAAATCCTTAAAGAAGTTTTAAGGTTTTGAATGACCAGTAAAATGAATGAATGTGTGTTCTCTCAAAAACAATTTCTTCTAATTTACTGCCATTACAAAATATTTATTCATACAAAAAATACTATAAATATGCTGGGCTAATTTAAGTTAAGTATTACTCAGGCTATAACTTTCTTCTATGCTAAAGAGTTATTTTTTCTTCTTCCTATTCCCAATTACATCTTAAAGTCAGTTTCAATAATATTTTTAGAAAATAAGCAAACTTAAGAAATATGTGAGTATATATAATTCCTGGAATCTCATTTAATTCAATTCATTTTGTGCATCACTATGAGTATTGTGGAGTTAATTAAGGGGTATGGTTAGTGTAGGGTATATAAAAATAAATGACACAATCTCTTCCCTCATTATGCTGAAGCCTGGGGCAAAACCAGCCATGCTAATAAGTTTACATAAAATAAATATCCCAGATATACTTTACTCATTGGATAATTTTTGAGCAACTGCAATGTATTGAGCAAGCAATGGGCAAGATATTGAGGAGACAGATGTAAATAAGGGTCGGTCTCTACTTATACTCTACTTATACGCTCTACTTTCTCCCCATTTTGAAAGCAGTGAAAGACACATGGATTGTAGTAAGTGTGTGATGATGATCCCTGACATTCAGTGGCATAACTAGGGAACTTGTGGTAATAACACTTAAAATCTACACTTCTAGCAATTTTTAAACAAGGGAAACTATTTAGGGGACATAGGTAAGGATTAAGTAGATTGTACATAAAACAGTGGTCAAGTAATCTGAAGGAACTTTTCAGTGAAACAATAGCATACAACTAAAATAAATCTGTTGACAAAGAATAATTCAACTTTTCAGTAATAGTTGGGAAGGCATAAGTGGTCATGTGACTGTATAATTAAGTAAGTGCATAGAGTGACATAATGTGTCTATTAAATTTTAAGTGTACTGTAAGGAATTTTTTGTGTGGGGGACAGAAGGAGAGATTCATATGTAAATATACTACAAAGAACTTTTGGAAAGAAAAGTGGAAATGTTGATTTATATAGCTTTCAAATACTCCACTGTTAGAGAAATGAATTGATCAATTATCTTAACACTAAACCAAAAAGGTAAATGATTTTCGAGCTAAATTTAAATAATTTTAAAAGTTGATCTCTTCTTACACTTTATATTTGTGTGAAATTTTAAAAATGTAGTTTTGTATTATAACTTTAATTAACAAGATTTTAGAATCTAAACATTTAAGTGCAATATCAAAAATGTGACAGAGAATTTTCTTTCCATTCCATTGAATGTTACTCATGTCATTATACATGTCATCATACATGTCATCAAGGTATATTACCATCTCCCTCTCGCCCTCCCACCTCTTGTAACCAGATTTGTTCTGTCCTTTTGAAAGATCAATGTATGATTGTGGCTCTTTCTTTCTTTCCTTTCTTCCTTTCTTCTTTCCCTTCCTTCCTTCCTTTCTTTCTTCTTTCCCTTCCTTCCTTTTCTTTCTTTCTCCTTCCTTCCTTCCTTCCTTCCTTCCTTCCTTCCTTCCTTCCTCCTTCCCTTCCTCCCTCCCTCCCTCCCTCCTACCTTCCTTCCCTCCCTCCCTCCATCCCTTTTTAGCACCTACTTATGAGTGAGGACATATGGTATTTCCCTTTCTGTGTCTGGCTATTTCAATTAACATATTTTTTTACAGACTCATCCACATTGCTGCAAATGGTAGAATTATATATTTTGTAAGTGCTTAAGTAGTATTCCGCTGAGTATATGTACCACATTTTCCTTATCCAGTCACCCATTGGTGGACATTTAGATTTGTTCCATATTTTGGCTATTGTAAATAGAGTTGCAATGAACATGGTAGTGCAGATATGTCTTTGACATAATAATTTCCATCTTTTGCTTATATATCAGAAATGGGATTGGGATGCTTTATATGGTAGTTCTATCTGTAGTTGTTTCAGAAACCTCCACATGGTTTTCCATAATGGCTCTATTAATTTACAGTCCCAGCAACAGTGCAAGAGGGTTCACCTTTCTTCACAACCAAGGCATTTGTTCTTTTCTGTCTTTTTAATACTGGCCAATCTAACTAGGGTAAGATGATATCTCCGTATGGTTTTGATTCACCTTTCCCTCATGATTAGTGATGTTGAGATTTTTAATATATCTGTTGGCAGTCATTTATAATATACCAATTATAAGTCATTTTTTGAGAATATCTATTCAGCTCCTTTGCCATTTTTTAATCGGTTTACTTATTTATTTATTTTGCTGTGAAGTTGTTGGACTTCCTTATATATTCAGGATATTAATACTTTTCAGATGTATAGTTTGCAAATAATTGCTCCTGTTACATACGTTGTCTTTCCACTCTGTTGATTGCTTTCTTTGCTGTGAAGAAGCTTTTTAGTTTTATATAATCACATTTGTTTATTTTTTCTTTTGTTACTTGTGCTTTTGGGGTCTTATTCATAAAACCTTTGCCCAGCCCTACATCCTAAAGTGTTTCCCCTATGTTTTCTTTTAGTTGCTTTATGGGTTTGGGTTTTACACTTAAGTCTTTCACCAATTTTGAGTTGATATGGGTATATGGCAAGAGGTATGGGTCTGGTTTCATTCTTTTGCATACAGATGTCCAATTTTCCCAGCATCATTTATTGAAGAGGCAGTCTTTTCCCCAATGTATGTTCCTGTTGCTTTTGTCAAAGATCAGTTGCCTATAAGTGCATAGGTAAATTTCTGGGTTCTCTACTCTGTTCCATTGGTATGAATATCTGTTTTTATGCCAGCACCATGCTGTTTTGGTTACAATAGCTTTGTAGTATAACTTGTAAACTAGTACAGCCATTCTGAAGAATAGTATGGAAGTTTCTCAAACAACTGCAGATAGAACTACCTTACAATCCAGGAATTCTAGTACTGAGTATATACACAAAGGAATGGAAATCATCATGTCAAAGGGAAACCTGAACTCCCATGTTTACAGCAGCTCTATTTACAATGGCCAAGATATGGAACCAACCTAAATGTCCATCAACAGATGACTGTATAAGAAAATATGGTATACATACACAATGGAATACTACTCAGTCATATAAAGGAATGAAATTCTGCCATTTGGAGCAAATTGGATGAACTTGGAGGAGGTTATGTTAAGTGAAATAAGCCAGAAAAACTTCATGTCCTCACTCATAAGTGGGAGGTAAGAAGAAAGAAAGAAAAAACAGGAGAAAGAAAGAAGTAGGAAAGCATGCAATAATACATTGAACTCTCAGAAGGAGAGAACAAAACTGTAATTATTGGAGGGGGAAAAGTGAAGGGGGAGAGGGTGTTAAAGAGAATTTGAATAATGGATACAAAGAACGCATACATTTATAATGACAAATATACCAACTATACTCATTTTATCATTACATATTGTACACAAATACTGATAGTTAATGCTACATCCCTTAAACATATATAATCAATTATATTTCAATAAAAAAGTTGTTAAGCCACAAGGTCCGGATGAGGTCACCCTGAAAGTTTTACGGATTTCTTTACAGAATGCAGTCACTACCTACTGCAGTAATGATTGAATTGCTGCGACATTTGTTCACAACTATTTCTTCCCTTGAGAAGGTATTACATTATATTTAAGATCATTTATCTAGTAGAATGTAAATTCTACTTTTTTTACTGAGACTAGTGTATTGATTGATGAGAAAATCTTTTCTCATGTCCTTGGGTAAAAAAGATATGAGTTTTAAAGTGAAAACCTTCTACTCCAATCCACCTCTACAGACCAAGGATGATTAATATTTATTGGGGCCGTAATGGGCACATTGTTCTTTGGCTATTTACAAACAAGTAAGAAACATTAAAAGTCACAATTCCTTTAATATATAAATTGGCTAGGTTTCTGGAAACTGAAAGAAAATAAAAATAAGTAAAAGGTCATTAAATAATATCAGTACATTTCAGTGAATAAATCAATCATTGGAATGAGATAAAATAAACAAGCAAAAAAAAGTGACAACAAACTCTATTCTAATTTGGGACAATAGCAAACAGTGTAATATATATGTATCTCAGTCCTAAAAGAGAAAAAGACTCTGGTAAAGTTCTAGTTTGAATTTTACCTAAAATTTGAATAATCAAAGCAAAACTCTGGAAGTTTTTCAGTAAACATCTGACACTGATGTAAATGTAATTGTAAATAGTTAAAACATTCAATAATGAGGATAGTGTTGTTTGTTTTTATGTTAGTAAATAAATGTATTGAACATAAATTTTGGAGAAATACAACATCATGGTCAAAAGAAATTTCTTGGTAAGAAACTTATGGACAAGAAATGTAGTTGGACTGTGTTATGCACACACATAGTTGAAATGGTATCAAAAACCAATGTGACCAAAGAAATAGCTGCTCTATTGTCAAATTTATAAACTTACATGTATTGAGTCACTGAACCACAACATTCTGTGCCAAAGCTGATGGTGAATAGAAAACACCCTTTAGAATATATGTGCTTTCTCTTTTTGCTGACCAATATTTATTGGATTTCAAAAATGTTTGAGCCTTTGAAAGTTGCTTTATAAAATTAACTAAGTAATCTACAGCAGTAACAAATTTTTTAATTATTATTAGCATACTCATTACTACTAGCATACTCATTACTACAAATCTTGAGTTTTCTTTATGCCCTTTAGCTCAGTTGGTTAGAGTGCAGCCTTATAACACCAAGGTCACAGGTTCAGATTCCCACAAAAAATATTGGGCTGGCTGGTTAGCTCACTTAGAGTATGGTGTTGATAACACTAAGGTCAAGGGTCTGGAACCAGCCAGCTGCCCCAAACAAAATTTTTTAAATTAAATAATATTCTAAATTTTGGTTCAAAAACTACTGGAAATCTTTAATCAAATTATTCAAATACTAACCCTGCACAAAATGACAATATTTTGCTTTGAAATCTTTCAGTGAATCACATTTAATGAAATAAAAGCTTGCAAACAGGACAATATTAAATATTGTACTTAAAAGTAAAGCCTGCAACAGAGCAAATTAAATTATGATATCTTAATATTTAATTTTAAAGTTCTATCATTTTTGTTTTGAATTCCTCAAACTGTTGGAAGAAAATTTTGATAGATATCTTTTTCTAAATTAGATAATTTTATAATTTAAATGAGAATGAAATAAAACTGAAACATATGTTAGTATAGTACTTAAAATGAAAAATCATTCAAAATAATAATCAGAGAGAGCTAACTTGACAAGTGTTTTATTTTTCTTTCTAAATGATTCATAAACTTTATAGTTTGGAAACGAAGACACAGCAAATTAAAATATGTGGAGAAAGAGTTCCTGGAAAAATAGTAGAGTTGGTTGGTATTTTTAAATTATGTGGATCCCATGCGTAGGACTAATGAGAGATGAAGGGCCATTAACAAGCAGCTAATTGTGATCCAGAGGGCCTCTTTTGTAGCTTATGAAAAGGTCATTATCTCCTACAGTAGAAGAGTACATATAGTTAAGCAATAGCTTTAACATATGATAGAGTTATAGAATTCCAAAGATGTGTGAATGCTCACCCAAAGCACAGCTGTTATGCTGGAAGGCCCTGCTGGGAAAATCTGGGACTCTCAGACATGTGATGTGGATTTCTGGATGTTCTAAGAATGTTGCCTGTACTGAACCTCTGAACTCTCAGAGCTTTCATTTGTGGCCTCCCTTGTCCTAGTGAGGAATAGCACTTTTGCTGTGATAAATGTCACTGAGGAGTCCTTGCCTTTGCATGGAAATGGGGCCACTCTCAGGATCTTGACTCCCAGGAAAACACCTATTGTTAAATAAAAGTATAACCTGGCTATGAATGTTCCGTGCCTGATGAAGGAGGAAAGAGATTACACCACAAATGAACTGCAATAATTAATTTGCATGTGCCAGCAGAAACTAGAGCAGAAATGCAGGGATTACATTTTGAGTGATCTTGATGAAGAGGGTGAAAATATAAAACTGGGCTAATTTGAAGGCACTTTTTCAGGACATGGAATTTGTTATCCTGGCAAAGGCATCAGAAGTTGTTGTCCTTAGAGGCAAAATAGATGGACAGTCAGCAAGAATGCTCCTTGGCATCTATATCAAAAAAAAAAAAAAATAAGAATGGAGAAGTAGAAAGCCAAAAGCTTGGAAGGGGGAGGTATATGAGAGGAAAGGAAGAAGACTTCCAATAAAAAAAATCAAATCACCATCTCATAAGCATTTACTAGATGTAAGCCAATTTTCAGATGTAGAATGCACTGACTGAAGAACTAGCTAAATTTATTGGAGGAAGGATGCCAAGTGTGTACTGAAATGATTCCTTTCGTCCTTTCCCAGAAGGGTCTATAGCTGCTCTTCAGATTACTGTACTGTTAGAGAGAATGGAACAATAAGACTGAAAATCATATGAGTACTGAGGCAGAACACAGGCCGGATTTCTCTTAAGGGAAACCTTAGCTAAAGGGCTCACCCTTAGTCTTAGAGCTGTGCTGCTGTCTGAGACTGCTTTTCCAAGCCATCTCCCTTCTCTCCCCACTTTGCCTGCATCTCCTTCAGCAGCCTTTTGTCTTCACAGATATTTCCTTCAATATGCTTCTACATATCTAATCCCATCTTGGTTTCTGCTTCTTGGAAGACTTGAGCCAACTCATTAAAAAAAGGTACTCTACAAGGATTGAAAAATATTATATATTTATATCATGTGATACAAACAATTGAAAATTGCCTCCATTACAAAATTTTTTTTGTTAGTGTATCTGTTTCCTTAGGACTCATAAAGACATTTTTCAATAAAAATAATTGCTACATATAGAGAAAAGTCAATTAAGAATGTTGACAATTTCAAATTTATGTATCGTAAGACACAACTGTAAAGAAAATCATAGAAAAGTCAATTAAGAATGTTGACAAATTCAAATTTATGTATCATAAGACACAACTGTAAAGAAAATCATAGAAAATGTTTAAGAAAATACATAAAGTAAGTATGTATGAAAATATACATTTTCAGTAAAATACCAGTGACAAAGTTTCAGGTTCAGACACAACAAAGAAACTAATTAAAATGAATAAATAATTATTCTATTCATCTTATTTTTAAATATTTATAGAATTAACATAAAATATTTATTTTAAGTAAATTAATGATTTAATCTATTAATACTTTAAAGATGTATCTATATAGATATGCTAAATTACATGATGCAATTATATATCTATAGTAATCAAACTGTACACTAAGATTGCTCATATATACATTTTAGTGTACAGCAATTTTAGTGTACAGGTTGATTAATTTGAACATATATATGCATCATGAACTTACTACTAAGATTAAAATACAGAACATTTGTACCACCCCCAGAAAGTTCCCTCAGGCCTCTTTCCATTCAGTGCCCTCCCCATCCCAAGGAACTAATTTTTTAATTTCTATCACTGCCGTTTGGCCTTTTCTTGACTTCCATATGCAAAAACTACATAGCATGCATTCTGTGATACCTGCCTTCTTTCCCTCAATATGATAGATTTGAGAACCATTTCTGTTTACATAGATACAAGACAGATTGATAGATCGATAGATAGATGAGTTGTCCATGAATACTACTCTAGTATGAATATACTACAGTTTTGAGTTTTGTTTGTTTTTATCCATGTTCTTGTTGATGGACATTTGGTTGTTTTCAGTTTGGAACCATTTTGAAAAAAACTGCCATAAACAATTTCTTCTGAACACATGCATGTTTCTAGAAGTTAAACTGATGAGTCATAGGTAGTTGTAAGTACATATGTGTAATGTAAATTTTAAATAATGTACAGAAATGCATCTAAAGTGGTTCTATCATTTTACACTTCCACTAGGCTCTTTCCAATAATGTATAAGAGTTCCAGTTGCTACAACTGCTTGTCAACATTTGGAAGTGTCAGGGTATTTTTTTTTCCTTTATTTTTATAGCAGTTTTAGTTTTACAGAGAAATCGAGCACAAAGTACAGATAGTTCCCATACAATTCCACCATATACATCATAGTTTCTCCTATTATTGACATGTTACCTTACTGTGGTACATTTGTTACATTTATGAATCAATACTGATAGATTATTACTAACTTAATTTTACAATAGGGTTCCCTCTGTGTATTGTACAGGCTATGGGTTTTGCCAAATGCATAATGTCTTGTATTCATCATTACAGTATCATATAGAATAGACTTTCTACCCTAAAAACCTTCTATGCTCCACCTATTCATTCCTCTGTCCCCCCTATATCCCCTGAAACCCTGGCAACCATTGATTTTTTTTTCATTACCTCCCACATTTATCATTACTTTGTGTTGTAAACATTTAAAATCCTCTCTTCTAGCTAATAGAAGCTACACCCTAAGTTGTAAATTATAGTCACTCTACAGTGTTTTTGAACACTATATACTGCTATCACGCTGTACATTTCTATCTATTACCCAACCTCTCACTATACTCCCTCTCCCCACTACCTTTTCCAGCCTCTGGCAACCACCATTGTCCTCTCTACTTCTATGTGATCTATTTTCTTTGCTTGACATATGAGTGAGAACCTGCTGCATTTCTCTTTCAGTACCTTGCTTACTCATGTACTATAATGTCCTCCAAGCTTATCCATGTTGCTGTGAATGACATGATTTTATTCTTTTTATGCCTGAGTAGTCTTTCATTGTACATATAAACTACATTTTCTTTATCCATTCACCTGTTGATGGACACTTGGGTTGATTCCATATCTCGGCTATTATGAATATCTCGATGGGAGTGCAATATCTCAAATATATTGATTTTCTTTCCTTTGGATATATACTCAGTCGTGGGATGGCTGGATTATATGGTAGTTTTATTTTTAGTTTTTTGAGGACCCTCCAGAATGTTTTCTATAATGGTCTTGATAATTTATATTCCCACCAGCGGTGTATAAGAGTTCCCCTTTCACTGCATCCTGACCAGCATTTGTTATTTTCTGTCTTTCTGAAAAATAGCCATTTTAGCTGGAGTAAGATGCTATCTCATGTGATTTTGATTTGCATTTTTCTAATGATTAGTGAGATTGAACATTTTTTCATATACTAATTCGCAATTTGTATGTTTTTCTTTTGAGAAATGTTTATTCTGGTCATTTGACCAGTTTTAAGTCATATTATTAGCTTTCTTATTGTTGAATTGTTTGAGTTCCTTGTGTATTCTGGATATTAATCCCTTGTCAGTTGAATAGTTTGAAATATTTTCTTCCAGTTTGTAGGTTGTCTCTGCACTCTGTCTTGATTGTTTTCTTTTTTGTGCAGAGCTTTTTATTTTGATATAATCTGTCTATTTTTGCTTTTGTTTCCTGTGCTTTTGAGGCCTGCTTCATAAAGACTTTGCTCAGCCCAATGTCCTAAAGTATTTTCCCTATGTTTTCTTATAGTAGTTGCATCAGTTTCAGTTCTTACATTTCAGTCTTTAATCTATTTTGAGTTGATGTTTGTATTTGGTAAGAGATAGGGGTCTAGTTTCATTATTCTACATATGGCTATCTTCTACATAGAGCAAAACTCCTACATAGTTTGCCAGCACCATTTATTGAAGAGACTTCCTTTCCACAACAAATACTCTGGTTCCTTTATTGAAAGTTAGTTGTTTATAAACACATGGCTTTCTTTCTCAGTTCACTATTGTGTTCCATTGGCCCAAGTGTCTGTTTTTATGCCACTACCATGCTGTTTTGGTTACTATGGCTCTGTGGTATATTTTGAAATCAGGTAGTGTGATGACTCCAGCTTTATCCTTTTTGCTTAAAATTCTATTGGCTATTCAGGGTCTTTTATGACTCCATGCAAATTTTAGGATTTTTTTTCTATTTCTGTGAAGAATGTCATCAGTGTTTTGATAGGGGTTGCACTGAATCTGTAGACTGCTTTTGGTAGTATTGAAATTTTCACAATATTAATTCTTCCAATCCATTAACATGGCATGCCTTTCCATTTCTATGTTTTCTCTTCAATTTCTTTCATTATTTTTTACAGTTTCCTCTGCAGATACACACAGATATATGTACGTATCATATACATATATATGTACATATATTTTTCCCTTTCACCTCCTTGGTTAATTTAATTCCTTGTTTTTTTTTTTTTTTTGGTTTGTTTGTTTGTTTTGTTTGTTTGTTTTGCAGCTATTATAAATTGGATTGCCTTCTTAATTTTTTTTCATCTTGTGGTTTGTTTGTTTGTTTTGTTTGTTTGTTTGTTTTGCAGCTATTATAAATTGGATTGCCTTCTTAATTTTTTTTCATCTTGCTCATTATTGGTATATAGAAATGCTACTGATTTTTGTATGTTGATTATGTGTCCTGCAACTTTACTTTTATTTATTTATCAGTTCTAAGACATTTTGGGTGGACCTTTTAGATTTTTCTGTACATAAGATCATGTTGTCTGCAAACAGGGACAATTTGCATACCTCTTTTCCAGTTTGGGTGCCCTTTATTTCTTTCTCTTACCTAACTGCTCTGGCTAGTAATTCCAGTTTTAAGTTGAATAAGAATACAGAGAGATGACATCCTTGTCTTGTTCCAGTTTTTAGAGAAGAGCTCTTTCTCTATGAAAAATATTATATTGGCTGTTGGTTTGTCATATGTGTCTTTTATTGTTTTGAGAAGCATTCTTTCTATGCCTAATTTGCTGATTGTTTTTAACATGAAAGGATGTTGAATTTTATCAAATGCTTTTCTGTATAAATTGAGATAATAATATGGTTTTGGTCTTTCATTCTGTTGATATGATTTATCATGTTTATTGATTTGCATATGATGAATCAACCTTGCATCCCTGGGATAAATCCCAACTGACCATGACGAATGTTCTTCTAATGTGCTGCAGGATTTGGTTTGCTAATGTATTTTTAAGGATTTTGCATTAACTTTCATCAGGGGCATTGGCTAGTAGTTTCTTTTTTGGTAGTGTCTTTGTTTGATTTTAGCTGAGGATAATACTTGCCTTGTAAAATGAGTTTGGAAGAGTTTCCTTCTGTTCAATTTTTTTAAAGAGTTTGACAAGAGTTGATATTAATTCATCTTTAAAAGTTTGGCAGAATTTAAGAATGAAGACTTTCAGTCTGCCCTTTTTTTGTGGGGAGACTGCTAATCATTGATTTAATCTTGTTACTTGTTATTGGTCTGTTCAGGTTTTCTAATTCTTCTTGGTTTAGTCTTGGTAGATTGTACATGTCCCAACATTTATCTATTTCCTCCATATTTTTTTTTTCAATTTGTTGGTGTATAGTTGTTCATAATAGTCTCTAATGAATCTTTATATATCTGTGGTATCAGTTGTAATGTCTCTATTTTCATTTCTGATTTTTGTTATTTGGGTATTCTTTCTTTTATTCTAAGTCTTGCTAATGGTTTGTCAATTTGGTTTATCCTTTTAAAAAAACAACTTCATTTCATCCATCTTTTGTATTGTGTTTTTGGTCTCTTCTTAATTTAATTCTGCTCTGATCTTTATTATTTATTTTTGTCTACATATTTGTGGAATAGATTGTTCTTGATTTTATAATTCTTGAGGTGGAATATTAGGTTGTTTATCTGCAATCTTTGTAAGCACTTAAATTTTCTCTTAGTACTGCTTTTGCAGTGTCTGACAGGTTTTGGTATGTTATTCTATTTTGGTTTGTTTCAAGAATTTTTTTTTTCTTGCTTAATTTCTTCTTTGACTCATTTGTCATTGAAGAGCATGTTTAATTTTCCATGTATTTGCACAGCTTCCAGTTTCAGTTGTTATTGATTTCCAGTTTTCTTTCATCATGCTCTGAAAAATACTTGATATGATTTCAATTTTTTAAAATTTGTTGAGGATTGATTTGTGGCCTAACATGTTGACTATCCTGTAATATGGTCCATGTGCTTATAAGAAAATGCATATTCTGCAGCTCTTGGATGGAATGTTTTGAAAATATCTGTAAGGTCCATTTGCTCTATAGTGCAGTTTAAATCCAATATTTACTCACTGAGTTTCTATCCAGATGATTTATCCAATGCTGAGAGTGTTGTACTGAAGTCCCCAACTACATTGTTTTGAAGTCTATCTCTCTCTTTAGATGTAATAATATTTGCTTTATAGAGAGAAATGCTCCAACTTTGGGTTCATATATATTTATAGGTGTTATATCCTCTTGCTGAATTGACCCTTTTAACATTATATAATGACCTTCTTTGTCTATGTTACAGTTTTTGAATTAATGTCTATTTTATCTGATATAAGTATAGCTACTTCTGCTCAATTTTGGTTTCCATTTTGATGAAATATGTTTTTTCCTACCTTCACTTTCAATCTATGTGTGTCCTCACAGGTGAAGTGAGGTTTTGTATGCAGCATATAGTTGGATATTGATTTTTTTAATCCATTCAGCCAGTCTATATCTTTTAATTGGAGAATTTAGTACATTTAGTTTCAAGGTTATTGATAGGTGATCACTTACTCCTGCCATTTTTTTGATAGTTTTTTAGTTCTTTTGTATATCTTTTGTTTCATTCTTCCTTTCTTACCATTTATCATTGTAGTTTGGTTATTTTCTTTCCTGTTTGTGTACCTGCTTTACCAGTGAATTTTATTCTCCAGCATGTTTTCCTGATAGTGCTTATATTTCCTTTGCTTTCAAATGTAAGACTACCTTGAGCATTTCTTGTAAGTCTGCTCTAGTGGTAATACATTTTCTCAGTTTTGTTTTTCTGGGAAAGATTTTATTTCTCCTTTGTTCCTAAAGGGCAGCTTTGCTGGATACAGTATTCTTGGCTGGACTTTTATTTTTAATCCTTTTAGCACCTTGAATATCTCATCCCATCATCTTCTGACCTGCAAGGTTACTACTGAGAAATCTGCTGTTAGTCTAATGGGCAGTCCCTTACATATGACCTGATTATTTTCTCTTGCTGTTTTTAGAATTATCTATTTGTCTTTGAATCTTGACTATAATGTGCCTTGGAGAGGATCTTTTGGGGTTGAATTTATTTGGGGACCTTTGTCCTTCCTGAGCTTCCTGGGTCTGTTTGTCCTTATCTTTGCCAAGATTTAGAAAGTTTCCAGTGATTATTTTATCAAATATGTTTCTGATGCCCTTTTCTTTCACTTCTTTTGGAACACCCATAATTACAATATTTGTTTACTTATAGATGCCCTATAGTTCTTATAAGCTTCTCTTCACTCCTTTTTTTTCTTACTTTTATTTCATTTTTCTCTGATTGAGTGATTTCAAATGACATATGACATATTTTTGAGTTCAGAGTATTTTTTTCCTTCTGCTTGCTCTAGTATGCTGTTGAAGCTCTCTATTGTAATTTAATTTTATTCCTTGAATTCTTTAGCTACAGGATTTCTGTTTGGTTCTTTTCAATGATATCTATTCCTTTGTTACATTTCTGATTCTTATCATGAATTATTTTCCTAATTTTATTGCATTTTCTATCTGTATTCTCTTTTATCTCATTTTCTTTTTTTTTTCCTTTTGAGGTCATTATTTTGAATTATTTTTCTGGTAGTTCATTGATTTTCCTTTCTTTGAGGTCTAGCACTGATGTGTTGGTATGCTCCTTAGCAGTTTTACAATTTCTTGTCTTTCTTTGAGGTCTAGCACTGATGTGTTGGTATGCTCCTTAGCAGTTTTACAATTTCTTGTTTTATTTTTTATTTTTTATTTTCTCATGTCCCTGCATTGAGGTTTGTGCATCTGGTGAAACAATCACCTCTTCCAAACCTTGCGGAGTGGCTTCTACAGACAGAGTCTTTCACCTGCAGTTGTCTCTTAGTGTGCTGGTTGAAAAGGCTGTTGTGATTCCATTTCCACGTAGATGCAGTGGCTTAGTGTCTGGGCACGTTCATCAGCTGCTATCAATGTGGCCAGTAACTGTAGGTGCCTCAGTGCCCTAGGCTATAGAAGTTTGTGGCAGAGGCAGTGGAGGCATAGGTTCTTAAGGTCTTTGATGGCATGTGCTTTGGGATCCTATTCTCACTTTTCCCACAATGGGATAATATTTCCAAGGGGATTTCTCTTCATGTTTGGTCCGATATTACCTACAAGCAGCAGCAGTAGTGCTTGGTTCCAGGTGTGGTGATTGAAGCAGCTTTGGAAACAGATTCTGGGCTTCATGTGTTGTGAACTCATTGTGGTACCTAGGCCTTGGGGTGCAGGTTCACTCTCTTTGGCAGGGTTGGATGTCAATTGTGTAGAGTACCAGGATCTGTGGCTCTGAGCCAAGCCCCACTCCCTACCCCCCCCACCCCCAGTGGCTTGGGGTCTGTTAACCAGATTATAGCAGTGACTCTGACCTTGAGGGGCAGAACCCAGCACTGACCTGACTTTGGGGGAGAAAGGATGCTCTGAAAGAATGGGCCCTGAGAATTGTGTACAGCTGCTATTCAAAAAGTAGAGCAAATTGGGCTCAGTGGTCACTTGGTTCCCAGGGGATAAGGCACTGTGTAGTGGTGACTCTAGTCCCTGGACTTGACAATATCTCAGTCTCCATGAGGCCAGATGCAGCAGAAGCAAGAGCCCTCAATAATGGGGCATAGCTGTTGTTCTTCCTTGCAGGAGAGGGAGCAACAAAATGCTGACTTCACTCCCCAGGGAAAGAGGTGACTGAACAGCTCAGTCTCTAGGGCAACAGTCCAGCTCCATAGAAGTAAAGTCCTAAAATCGTTTAGCTTCTAGGGAAAGGTGTTTCAGCTCAGCCACTGTTCTGTTTTCCTTGGACATAATGTGCTATATCATTTGAGCCCTAGGATGCACAGGTGCTCAGCTTGGCCATGCAGCTTCTTGGCCAAGCACCTTTTCAGCCAAGACAACAGTTTCTCAGGGGGCAATGTGCCACTTCAGCTCAGTCCCACAACTAGGGGCACATCTACAACTAGGAAAAGTAGTTAAAGATTCCCCTAGGGGGATTATACAGCTTCAGCTTCAACCTGAGGATGAAGAACACAGTTGCAGCTGGGAGGAATGAGTGGAGCAGTTCCACCACTGCCTAGGTCTAATCCCTCAGGGTAGCATGTAACAGTTGCTCTCATTTCAGCTAGAGAAAGTAAGATCAAAGTTAGCTTAGTCTCTGGGATAAAAGTCTGGGGCGAGACACCCTCCAGCAACAGTTCCAGTTCCAAGATAGTGCAGTAGCTATGTGAGCGACAGAGGGTGGGGCATAGTGTACAATCCTCTAGGAGAGTACAGCTGTATAAACTCCAGGCAGCTCCCTCAGCTTGGCTTAGTTCCTGTGAGGATTGCCATGGTCCACAATGGTAGGTATAGTAGGTGTCCAAGGTATTGACAAGGGCTGCTAGGCTCTTCACACTTGCCTTTTCTCCACAGGGAGAAGTTCCTCTTGGTTCCCTGCTGCTCATGGCTTGTGAATTGAGTGGTGGAAACCAGGTGTTTTCTCTTGTTCTCTATGTGGCTCTCTTGACTTTCTGTGCGCACTAGTGTTTCTGTTATTCTCTTATTGTGCTCCTGCCTTCTCCTTTAGATATTTTTCTCCAAGTGTGGTTGCTCATTCACTGCTTTGTCTGTCTTTGTGGTAGAGACAAGAGGTAGAGTCTTGTAGCAGCCATCTTGCTCCCTCACCATTTTTGATTTTTAATTTGAGACATTCTTATTGTTGTAAATTGGTATCTCATTCTGGTATTTGCATTTTCCTTCTGGTAATTATTTTTTACACTGCCTTTATTTATTAATATATCATTTTTGAAGCCTGTTCAAATTTTTGAGATATATTTTATAGATTAATATTAGTAGTAAGATTGTCTAGATATGAATCCATTATAGTCATATGCCTTATGAATATTTCCTTCCACATATATATTATTTTGATTTTTATAGAGATTTTTATTTTATAAAATATTTTGAATACAACTGTTTTATAAGGCAGCCATGGCCAACTAACAAATATTTCAAAAGAGTATAATTTAAATTTTATTGCACATTCTGTCTCAAAAGAGTTCAAGTTATTTTTTAAAAAAACTAATTATATGGTCACTGTTACTGTGGCACAATTTGTTAATATACTAATAAAATAAGTGTTGGTGCATTTTATGTATTTTTTAAAATAATTTTACCATGACTTGGCTAAAACAAGGTTTTATTCACCAACATAAGTCATCTCAATTACATGTTAGGTAAATTACATTTTAAAAGTTTAAGATTAAACATTAAAGCCATAGAAATGCATTCATTTAGAAATTCCGGCTATCTATGAGTCACAGAGAGTAAGCAGTTTCAGGTCTACTGTCCATCTTCATGCCTAATCATATGATGTGGACTGCATACTGTTGATGTTCATCACAACTTCTTTTTTCTTATTCAGTGTGAGCTTTATTACTCTGTCAATCTAAAATATTAAAATAGACATCTGAAGTTAGCAAGGCAGAGGAAGAAGATGAAGAATTTGCAAGGGGACTTCACACAACTGAACGTATAGAAAGAATAATATCAGGGACAGATAAGCTGGGAGGATATCACGAAGAATCCATGCTATGTAATCCAGTGGAAAAAAAATTCTGATTCTGGAGGAAAAAATCTGCAGAGTTTTTACTCAACACCAAAACAACATTTGAGATCCAATGAGAATGGAAAAATTTATGAAGAAGAATTGGAAATGGGCATTGTGTCATCTGAAATAAGTTTTTACACGTTTCAAGAGAATGTACTGATCAAAGGATCCAATTTCACTTTCAATAAAGAGTATCAAGCAAAATATGATTATTCCTGCCAAGTCTATGTCCCTGCAGAATTACCTTATAATTGTGTATCAAAATAAAATGATTTATCTTTACAAAATCATTAGAGAGCCTACTCTCTTTAAACCTTAATATGTAAAAATAAAAAAAAAAATGAGGGGGGATTAGCTAGATACGTGTTTCATAACTTAGAACAATATGACATGCCTTATAATTGTGTATCAAAATAAAATGATTTATCTTTACAAAATCATTAGAGAGCCTACTCTCTTTAAACCTTAATATGTAAAAATAAAAAAAAAATGAGGGGGGATTAGCTAGATACGTGTTTCATAACTTAGAACAATATGACATGACATCAGGAAAACAGAAGTTCCTATAAACCTCCTATTATGATGGAGGAAAGAAAACTGGCTAATCACAACCATAAGTTATCAAAAAATCCAGACTACTTTAGGATGGAGGGAGCCACGCTATGTTCAGTCTGTAGGTTCTGCAATGTAATTTTCACAATGCAATCTTAACGTAGTAAAGGACAGATGACTACCCACCACTAAGCTATCACTCATCTCTACACTTAGTCATACAAATTTTGATTTCCAATTTATTGTATGTATGTTAGTACACTATAAGAAAGCAGGTGAATGGATTTGAACAGCATTTTCTACATCTAACTTTCTTAAACCTCCTCACATTACACTATGCACAGATATATCACCTCTCTCTCTTTCTCTCTCTCTCTCTCATATTCTTCCTATTCATAGGAGCTTGGGGAAAGGAAGGGAGAGGTGTGTTTTATGTTTCATAGTTTTACAGAAACACGCACACACTTTCACAGACTTCTCCCCTGACCCCTAATTTATAAGCAATATCACTCAGTTTGAGGGACCCTTAATAACCTTACTCATTTGCTGACTTAACTTCTATGTCATATATATTTCTATGAGCAATATACTTCTATGACTAGTGGTAAAAACCAAGATTATAGATGAGTATTAAAAAAATAGCGAAAGTGACCAATGTCATCACCATTGAGTAATTTTTTATATACTTTCTCTTAGGTAATTTATTTTACTTGAGATGTCTATGCACCTGTTGTATTTGTCCTGCTAGATTTTTAAGTTCCTTGTTCATGGGACATTTACCATTGAATCCTTCATACTGTTGAAATGTACCCCAAAGGACAGACAAAATGAGCTATTGTGGCTAAACGAGGCATTCAAATTATTTATGAGAACTAAGTGGCCACATTGAGGGAAAGGGCAGACACCTTATGTCTCAGCCTGCAAGTATGTATCTTACTAACTGTCAAGAAGTTTTCTTTTCTGTAACCAAGCAAAGACAACTCTCAGAAGATATGGCCAAATAAGCTATAGCGGGGAATTTCACATTGACCTTCAACAAGTCCACCTGGCACAAGTCATTGTCTCTCTTCTTCTCATTCTTAAGGGCTCATTATGACTCCAGTTAGACAAGAGCCAAACTGCAAGGATATTCTTCTCCCTCATCTCTGATATAAGAGGCCAAATCAAAACCAGCCATGGCCAATCTATAAAACGTGTGCAATGACATGCCTTTGTGATAGGTTCACACATAACCTCCCTTATAAATATTCATAGTATTCCTATATATATGTTCATTGAATATGTATGTAAACCTGATCCTAGGAGAAATAGATAATAGCCTCCTCCCCTTGCCAGGTGGAATGCTTGACTTTGGCCCAGCCACAACCTCTATTCCGTGATCTGCAGATCCTCTTTTTCCTGTTTTTTTTTTTTTTTTTTTTTTTTTTTTTTTTTTTTTTTCTCTCTCTCTCTCTCTCTCGCTGGAAAATAAGGAGTCCATCTTTCCTTAGCAGATCTTTTGGTCCTCTTTTGTTAACACTCTGCACAGTATCATTAATAAAGTGGATGGTAAATGACTCTTTGCTGAGTTGAATTAAATGTATTCAATTTATGTGTGGTAACTTCTTTTTCCCATTATTGCGTAGCTGGCAAGTGATAATGCCAAAGTTTCTGATCAAATCTTCCTTTTCCCAAGCTGGCACTTTTTCTCCCTATTTCCGATTTTGTTTCATTACAGGCACATTTGCACAATTTAAAAGACACTTGGCAGCATATTTTATAAACTTTATGGGAAGTTTGCAACTAAGAACTGGAAATCACAATCATTTGAATCATCTCAACATGTATGCAAGCCAAAGTTGTTGGGATTTAATTTAAGGGTCATACAGCCTCCTAACATCAGAATGAGTTGAGAAATATAGCACACTGAGAAAATGGAATAGAGTCCATCCCTTTTGGAAGAATCAAATTTTACTGGCTTTAATAAGGTTTCATATGTCTAAAATCCAACCAAGATCAAAAGTTTATCATTGTAATACACAAGAAATTTGGCTGCAAGTAAAACATAAAAAATGGTTCTGAATTTTAAAAGCTACAATTTGTAGTCAAAATAATGAAAAAAACAATATTTTGATCCTAAATCACCTTCCTATATTTTGCCAATTTAACCACATACACAGGCACATACATGTACAAACAACCTGTTTGTCTCTGAAACTTATAAAATATTCACATATAATTTCTCATATAACAAGAGTGTTTCAAAAGGGATGTCTGTGACTGATAAATTTTGTTGATCTTGATTAAAAAATCACTGCCTTTTCCTAGAAACTAGAAGATACCATTTTTCTCCTCTTTAGTAATTTTCTTAGCCTAATTTATTTTACATTAAAACAAAATAAGATGGTTTATGGTATACTTTTCTCCCCATCATCCAACAACTTAGATAAGATAAATAAATCTATAATTAAGTGGGGCACCATAAAATGAAGAGATGTATACATATAATGCATGAGAAATGGAAATAAGTACATTAATAGTATTTTAAAGCAATTAAATTACATTTTGAAGAGTATTTAAACTATAACACTTAACTTGCTACTCTCAATGAGCAACTGTACTCAAAAAGACTGCTTTACAGACAATTGATTCTGCATTTTATTAGCTTTTATGAATTGATAAAATGACTTATTTATTATATGTAATCTCTATTGTATGTGTGTGTACATGCATGTGTGAGTGTATGAGTGTGTGTTTCTTTTTTGTTATAATTTCACTATTTCTCTTGGAAAAAGTTATCATTAAACCTGCTGTTGCTATTGATTTCTTGAAACAACAAGTTTCACTGAATATTAGGAAACATTTTTAGAGACATTATTTTTACTTTGCCTCTCTTTATTATACATTAGAGTTTAATGTACACAGATAGCATAATTGTGAAAAACTATATATGTATATAAAAGAGTAAGATCCATTGTAAATTTTGCCAGCAATTAAATGGAAAAATCAATACTTGATTTCATTTTAGTTGTCCAGGATCATTTTTCATTCCTTCACAGGTGTGCCAACTTTATGGGTCTCTATCTCAGTGTTGTGAATAAGTTTTGGTTATTCTTTCATGTGCAACAGTGCTTCCAGAGATATCTTACAATGTAGTGTGTTGCAGTATCACATTCTCCTTTATGTAATTTAAGCAGTCTCAAAGGTGCCCAATTCTCCCCTCTTTAACTAATTCCAAAGGTACTCATTCATTAAATGTATAAATCTTAAATGCCTTGAAAGTGTATATAACTGTCTTTATTGACATTGGGCCTGAACATGGACTGATGGCTTTCTCTTTCACTTATACCATCACCTCCACCATTTTTTTCCATTCCTTTTATGTACCTTAACCAGCAGCCATACTCTCATACCCATTCTGAAATATATCACATATATTCCATGTCTTTCCACCTTTCTCCAAACTCTGTTTTCTCTCTAATTCATCCTTCCAAACACCCCTATCTAATGAGTCTCAGACACAACATGTTTTGAAGCTTCAGTTTAGATTACACTTCATTGTGAAAGTACCAGTTTTAGGTAGAGTTGATCACTAATTTTTATGAGTATCCTAATAATTTATAAACCATTTTTACCGTGTATGCTTCATATACATTTCATTTATTTGTATGTGTCCTTCAATGAGTTATAAAGTGAGAACTTACAATTTATATAAACGAAAGTGATTTAAGGGTATAAATATAAATTGAATATACAATCTTTGCTTTTATTTTTGTTAGAGAGTTTAAATTCAGGTACAGGGAAATGCACACACACTCACACACACACAGACATCAAGCAAAAAGATAACAATATTAAATAGTAAAGATTTCCTTATCTCTAGATAGCTGTCAAAAAAAAAAGTCATTGTTACATTTGAAGCTATATAATGCCCAGGAAGTTGGGAAATCTTTTCTCAGAAACTGTTTTAGCAAGTAGGAATTATCAAATCTATTTCAGCCAATTTCTAATTTCAAAACAGGTAACAATAGAGTTAATTTCAAACATTGTTTTAAAATGCGAATAAATTGATATTGATGGGGGACATGACTTTTTATTAGTCAATCATCCTTAAATACTAAAAGAGATGATTTGTTTTCTAACTGAAGAATAATAAATCCAATAACTTTTTCAGAGATGGCAACAAATAATAGGAAATAGTTCCCGAAGAATTTTTCTCATCCATTTATCTTTCCTATTATGTTTATGTCTTTCTGTGATTATATAAATGCATGTGTGTATATATATATTTATGTGTACTTAAATACACACACATATGTGTACATTATGTACACATTACATATTACTCTCACTGAGTTTTAAACTAAAACAATAGCTTTAAAAGAAATGCAAAGAATGCATTAATTTCAGTTATAACTTCTATAATTACAACTATTATACTGTATTAAGTTCAATTTCCAAACTACTACACAGAATTCCTAAAATCTTTAAATGTACAATTTTACCATCATAGATTATAAAAGTTAAAAGTGTCTATAAAGGTAATTTTAGATATATATTTTTATTGATAGAGATATGCAAGATGCAAAGACATTAAAATTAGATTTCTGACTTCAAATGACTGTGTGTGCCCACAAATGAATCAAAAGGGAAGTAAAGATAAACACGTACATGTGTGTATATAGGTATACATAAATATGTATATGTATATATAAAAACATATTTTCTAAACATCTGTATATCTACATGCACACACATTAAGGTATCAGTGGCAATTTACCCTATTTTCTGGTAACCAAGACTACAAGCATATTCATTCAAATATTAGTTTGATTTTAAATGTTTTCAATTGAGTTGTTTGGTCCAGTATGACAGAATGGGATAAAGATAACTTACCACTGAAAGTAGATGATCCTGGATTATTTTTGGCCTGTGGCAATACTGACTTACTATAAGCATGACCTTGGATATTCCACATAAATATTTTTTAAATCTTTGCTCAATTCCCATTTTTCTGTTAGTTTTTTACAATACCCCAAACAGACCATACTGAATAAAAACATACACAATGACTTATAGTATTTTTTTTTATTTTTTATTATTTATTTATTTATTTATTTATTTATTATTATTATTTTTATTTTGTCAATATACAATGTAGTTGATTATTGTGTCCCATCACCGAAACCTCCCTCCCTCCTCCCTCTCCCCCCTCCCACCACAACCACAATTTTTTTTGACTTACAGTATTTTTAAGAGGACAGAATTGTATTGCTCTTTTGAAGTAGGGTGAAAAGGGTATGTTGTCTATATGGTACGACTAGTGAGACTGCAATTTAGAAAATAAACGCAAATTCATATTACACCCCAGAGAATCGGTCCAAATACAAGCAAGGTAGAACCTTAACACTGAAAATGCTTTCAAAGTCACAGCCATGTTTTCAAAGTCTGAATTACTGTTGACTTTCCTAAGCATTTTCTTATAGTTGATTCCAATGGGACTTGTAGAGCTGTTGCAACACATTTCTTAGTTTGGTCCTGAAGAGTGCCTTCTACTTGCAGATGGTCAAAAAGAATTTCTGAAGGCTGGCTTTGGGAGACTTTGTTCTCAAATTCCATCCTATCCTTTTTTTTGTTTTGTTTTGGTGCATATCACCTTCTAGTTTATTCATTTTTACCCATTATAGAACCAGAAATTCTGGATGAAGTAGAAACAAATGTTATGAGGTACAAAGTAATAGGATAAGGATAATTTTCTATTATTGCTTAGCAGTGTATAGTAACCTTAAAAAGGTAAAAACATATTACTCTTACTGTGTTTTAAACTAAAAAAAAAACTTAAAAAGTAATTCAAAGAATGCATTAATTTCAATTATAACTACTGCAATTATAACTATTACACTGTATTAATTTCAATATCAAAACTACTACATGGAATTCCTGAAACCTTTAAAGTTAAATCCCATAACCATAGATCATAAAAGCTAAAAGTGTCCATAAAGGTAATTTATACACATACTTTTATTGATAGAGATATGCTAAATGCTAAATGCAAAGTCAATATTAAAATTTGATTTCCGACTGCAAGTGACCATATGAGCATGCTCATGCTCAGAAGCAAGCACGCGTGTGCGCGCGCGCGCACACACACACACACACACACACACACACACACACACAGAGAAATAAATCAAAAGAGAAGCAAAGACTTCCGATCAAGATAGACAGTACCGAGCATCCCCTTCTCCCACAATCAACTGATTTCCAACTATTACAAAGCAACAACTGCCAAGCTGGGGCTGCTAGAGCTCAGGGAAAGAGAAGAAGAGACCCACGGAGTTCATGAAGGCAGGAGAAGCCACAGTGAGAGAAAGAAACGATTGCTCCCA
>NW_007737203.1:2844-10163 GCF_000696425.1 Galeopterus variegatus | reverse complement strand
TACAAGAAAAATCAATCACAAAGTTAGTAGACAGAAAGATGGTCTGCTCCATGGGAAGTGTTTGGAGTGTGGGCAGTGGGTGAGACAGGCCCACTAGGGGAACACTGGGGCACAGCATGGACAGCTGATCTGCCCTCCAATCAGCACAGCACAGGACCACTCAGTGGAGACTGACCAGGAATATAGAACTGCAGGAGGTGCAATTTGCTGAAAAGACTAAGGCCCAGACCAGAGTTTCCATGCAAACCAGGTGTACTGGACCTCACAAAACCCAGAAGTGTTTACGAGGTCAACAATTAAAACATAACTGTACATAAAGCCTTCCCCAGAGAATCACTAGCAAAACAGCAATTTAGCTCAACCACAGAGCTCAACGGCTGTCCCCACAGGAAGTTCCCCCATTTTAGAAGTAACCAAAGGACAACAAATTAGTTCCATGCAAAGGTTAAGTGGTGGGAATAGTGAGCAATCCAACACAGAACTGAAAGAAAAAAAAAAACTCCACAGATTAGAGACAAAAATCTGATATTAACCAATAAAGGTCTAATGCCATCAAAGAACACCTATAAAACCTAGAAGGACTGGAAGACCCCCAGGTTCCCAAGCTGGGGTGGAAGGAGGGCCAAGGGCCTCAGCCACACCCCTCCAACATCAGCATTCAGCCCAGAGATGACCAGCAAGTGGCCGCCAGATACACCTTAGGCCCCTGAGCTGGGGCAATGAGGGGGCAAGGGCCCCAAACTTGCTCCCCTAATGTTTGCATCAGGACCAGTGACAACCACCAGGCTGCCAACAGAAGTGCCCTGGACACCCAAGCCAGAGCAGTGAGGGGCCAAGGGCCTCAGCCACACCCCTCTGACATCCACATCCATCCCAGCAACAACCGTGAGGCCAGTACTGTGAGGCCAGTGCCAAAAGGACCCTGGGCTCCTGAGCCAGAGCAGTGGGGGCTGAGGGCCTCAGCCATACCTCTCCAATATCTGCATCCAGCTCAGCAACAACCTCCAGGATATGGCTGGAAGTGCACCAGACCCCTGAACTTGGGCAGTTGGGGGTGGAGTGCCTTGGTCATGTCCCCCAGATGTCTGTGTCCAGCCCAGTGATGACTACTGACCATTGACCTGCCACTGGAAGTTCCCTGGGCACTTGAGCTGGGGAAATGGGGAGCCAAGGGCCTCAGCCACACCTCTCGATGTCTGCATCCAGCCAGCTGTGACCACCAAGCTACTGCTGGAGGTCCCCTGGGCTCCCCTGCTGGAATGAGGAGGGAACCACAGGCCTTAATCACACCCTACCCTCCCTCCTTTTTCCTCTTTCCACCCTATCCCCCTCATTTTCCCCTTCTTCCCATGCCCCCAATTGCTCCATAACAATATCTTAGAATGTAAAAAAAAGTAATAATAACAAATAAATTAAAAGGAGAAAAAAAGAGAAGCAAACACATAAACAACACAATATCCATGTTTAATTTTGGCTAATTTGGGGGAGGTAAACCATTATTGTTTTAATATTTATTGATCATCATCAATTGTTCACTTACATGCAGGGAATACAATACAGAAAACACAATTTAAATGCTTTCATGCCAATTGGAGTGTCAGAAAATAAACATGTAACACATAATAATGAATAAATATAAATTATATAATAAGGGAAAATTAGGTTGTGTAGATTAAAATTTAGTTAAATAGCAATAGATGGAGCATGCAGAGACACTCCTATGTAATTTTTTTCCCCATGCATATAACTTTCACATCCTATAATAAACTAACTTAGTGTATGTTCACTAGTGTCATAGTAACTTCCTTTGGGAGTACCTCAAATTGTAATATTTCCATTGATTGAGCTATCCTGTGAATGATAAGCTATGGAAATAAGATACCCAAATGCATAGGTTAAAAAAAAACAAGGCAGACAGTACTTGTCCAGACACACAAAATACCACAATTTGGGCAAGGGTAAAAATCAACAGTTTTATCAAGGTTAAAATGTCTACATATTTTAAAAATACTAAAATCAATTTATTCTAGATACGTTTGAAACACAAATGTTTTAATATGATCACAGTAAAATGCACAATTTTACTTCTCTGCCTCTAGAAGGATTATAAGTATGATGCTATAAAAAACACTACTATATATATACACAAAAAAACACTACTATAGAGTAGTATACACAGACACACACACACACACACACACACACACACACTTTATGGAAAGACTCCTATTAATGTTCTATTCTATTTTTCCACAAACTTTTTGAAGTATCCTCTTGTGTATCTGTGTGTGTACATATATGTATTTTACATATATATTATAATTACTCACCTGAGTTTTAAGATAAATGTAAAGGAATTTTAATATTAAAGATAGATCATATTATAAGGTATTATTTTATTTACAAGTTGAGCTAATCCCACCCCTATTTTTTCCCTAACAAATGAATTAATTGTGCTTTCTTATAATTTGCATAATAGTATCATTTTTTAAAAATGCTTGCTTCTTAGATTATTTTGACAAAATTTGCAAATCTAGCCCATTTATATTTTGTTATTATAGTTTCTGAGTGTAAAATAGTTACTGGGTAATTTATCACAGTGTGACAGAGAGAGAAAAAGGAAGTGAAGTGAGTGAATCCATCTGTAAGCTTACATTCAAACCAAGACTTGCAGAGCTGACTCTGATATGATATGGCCCTATCAACACTGCATGCTGAGACATGAGGATCATCACTGAAACCAAACCTGACATGCAGTGACCAATGAGAAGCAGAATGATCAATGAGCCAGAAGAGTTTTCTTTGTGCTTAGTTTTAGATAGGTATTTATTCTCACCTTCTTCCACTCCATCAATAAGAATTATATATAGGTATAGATACATGAACGAATTCATACACTAAAACAATGATTACTTAATCCTATTAGCCAGGATTTGTTATTCCTTATTTATTTTTTTGCAGTGTGATTGATCTTATCATCTTCAAATAAAGATATTTACAGGAATATAGAACAAAACACCTATGTCCCAATTAAAAAGAAATAAAAATTATATGGGTCTGGTACTCCATCTCTGTCCTATGTAATGTGTTAATTTTAAAAAGTAGAATTCACTGGTACTCATAAAATCTATTAATTTTCATGTTGCAATTTTTTACCTATCTGCTAATAAGATATTTGGTAATTATTATCTGGAGCAAAGCCAGAAACCTAAATTTTTTACAGAAAATGTCCCTAAGAAGCAAGGAGAAATGGCCATCACAAAACCCATGTGGGAGAATTATGAACCTACTACCCTTTTTCCTCCAAGTTAGAGTTTATTAGTTAGAATTATTGTAATTTTAAGCTTGCCAAATTGACAATTTTATTTATCAAAACTTCCCAATTTTCAGTCCTTCCAGTTTCAAGGCACGAGAAAGAAGAAGATAGTGAGAAAATCTGACTGCGAGCAAGTAGACATTAAAGGAGTAGAAAGTAGAGGCAAGTGGAATACAATTTGTTACCCGCCTGGGGGCATTTAGTGTCAGGCTAAAAGACCCATAGACCTCAATATTTCCTCAAGGCATTACTCAAAGTCTCCATTGAAGAAAACTTTCTGGCGGATTGTCTATTTAAAGAAGGCAAGACAACTTTCACTGTATTCTAAAAATAAGGACATAATACCATTTAGTTAAAAAGGTGCTCACAGAGACAAACTGAGGAAATTTCACTAATTAGATTAATGCAAACCTAGATAATACCAGAAAAGTAAAATATTGAAAAGCTAATGTAAAAATAAATTAAAACACATTACTTTTTCTATCTTGTAACTAATACATTAGAAGCAGCATATATCTGACTCAGTTAAAAATTATGTTCTTCAATTATTTGTACAGATACAGCAAGGCCTCAAATCAGTTGCATACCTAGATTTGACACTGCTATAAAGAAGTTTCTAAACTTGACTTGAGGTATTTTCATTCACTGAATAATTTTTTTAAAAAGTTTCAGAAAATGAATATGCATGACTACTTTTGTTATTACTAAATACAGGAGGATTCTGGCACAGAACCTGAATATCTCTGGCAATATTTTGGCTTTAAACTGCCAAGATGAAATAAAGTAAGGAAAGCCCCCCGTTTATTAATTTCTAATTTCCTGTCGATTAGTAACTGAGTTTTTACCAAAATTTCACCCATGTTAGAGGTTATAATTCAAAAGCAATTTGATTCATACTTTTTTTTTACTTTCTTCTGTTTCTGTTATTTTTATAGTAGACTATTTGGACATGATTTAATTTTTCTATCAGTATTATATATTGAATTTCGGTACAAATATCATTTAGAATATCTTACACTGGAAGGTGATTAGTAAATGTTCATTTAAAAAAGGTATGTTGAGAGTCAAGATGGTGGAATAGACGGGCCCCAGTGTCACTCTCTCCCACAAATCAACCAATTTACAACTATAACAATGTAACATCAGCCGAGCTGAGCCACTGGAGCTCAGGGGAAGAGGAGGAAAGACCTGTGGAGCTCACGAAGGTGGGAGAAACCATGATGAGAGAAAGGAAAAACTGCTTTCAGCTTTTCGGGCCATGGCCGCTTTAATGCCTGAGCACACGGAGCAGGAGCCAGCAGAAGCCGCAGCTGTGCCCTTCAGACGGAGTTGCTTGGAGGCAGCAAGGGAGGAGAGGGCCTTGGTGGCTCTCAGGACAGCTAGACTAATAATAGGGTTCCCATGGACCCACATAGGAGTGAGGAGCAAGAACAGCTGAAAAAGGGGAACCAGTGAGTCAACACAGGGGACCGGCGCAGGGCCCATCCCATGGGAAGTGTTTGGAGCATGGGGGTGGGGAAGAAGGCCCACCTGGAGAACACTGGGACACAGCAAGGACAGCTGATCTGCACCCCCCAATCAGCACATGACCACTCAAAGGAGACTGCTCAGGAATGAAGAATTGAATGGAGTGCAGTTTGATGAAAAAGATTCAGGCCCAGATCAGAGTTTCTACACAACCCAGGAGCCAGAAGTACCTATACTATTAAACCCTGAGCTTCACAAAAAGCCTTACCTAGGGAAATAGCAGCAAAGTAGCAATTTGGCTCAACAACACAGCTCAAGTACTGGTTCCCACAGGAAATCCCCTGTTTTAGAAGTAAGCAAAGGACAAAAAGTTAGTTCTGACCCAGGCACACCACCAATGCCTTGGAGCCCACCAGGGAACATGAGGTATGGAGCCAAGGGCAGGGCCCGCACTCACAACCAGGCACACCACACCAGCACCTCAGGGCCCACCCAGGGACCTGGGGTATGGAGCCAGGGACCAGACACTCCCTCCCACAAACAGGCACGCCATGTCAGCACATTGGGGCCCGCAGAGGGACCTGAGGCATGGAGAAGAGGACTGAACCCCCTTGCCACAACCAGGCACACCATGTCAACACCTCGGGGCCCACTCTGGGACCCGAGGCATGGATCTGGGGATCAGATAGTCTCTACAACCAGGCACAGAGCCAGCACCAATGAGCATGCCAAAAACATTTCCTCCATGTGGGTGGCCCACCACAGCCACTGCAATTACCATGGCTGCTGCAAAAATGACTAGACACCACAGATGGTCCGCCAGCCACTAGAGTGCACTGACACAAGGAGAATCACCAGCAGAGATAAAGAAAAGAAGAGGATGTCTCTCTCCACAAAGCCCATTTCAGAGTGACAGGAGAAGCATCTGCTGTATGATAATGTTGGGGGACCTGATCACACCTCTCATCATTGGACAGATCATCTAGGCAACAAATCAACAGAGTAACCATTATTCTTTCAGAAGGAGAGAAGAAATCTAGGGTAATTAGAGGGGGCAGGGATAAGGGAGAGGGGAATGGGGAAAGATTGGACAAGGGGCATAAAGAATAATTACGATTTGTAACAGTATATGTGCTAGTAATATTGATTTGATCAACAGATCTCAATGTTGAACCCCCAAAATGTGTATAATCAATTTTGATTCAATATATTTTTTTAAAGGTATGTTGATAATCTGTTACATAGTATCAATCACTTGTACGAGTATTTTAAAACTAAATACCTTGGTGAAAGATTCATTTAGAGTTAATTTCTTTTAGGTACCATAATAAGATTCTCTTTATCTTCTTCTACTTCTTCTTTTTCTTAGTTGTAATGAGTGCAAAGGCCTACTGAATGTCAGGTCTCAGTTGAATGTTTCATGCAAAAAAACTTGATTGACTTATTTTAATTTTGTCCTCATGTCTTCCAACGACATATTAACAGTGGTAAGTAGCTCGTGTACTGACACATATATCTTACTAGTATAAAAGGATACAATCAGATGTTTCTATTAATGGAAAACCAGATCTATAGCATAATCTATCTTCAAAATCACCACATACATCTTAAGTCACTTAAATGGTTTTCAGTTTTTTCCAGCAATATCTCATAAGATTGTTAATGCTTTTCTTAGCACCTTTGACATAATGGGTGGAAATTATCTGTCTTTATATTAATCTCCCAAAGCCAATTGTTAGTGACTGAGGGACAGAGGTGAAACTTACTCATCTTTCATCCCAGACATTTAAATAGCTTCTCGCATGTCATAGAGCCTTAGAAAATAAAGAGCTAATGAGTGTGTTAATGAATAAGTGAAGAATTAGAAAAAAATTAGGTATTCTTTTCTTCAAACCTCATACTTTATAACAAAAGTAAGTCCAGAAAAATTAAGTGTGTTCATGAATATCAAATTTGACACCTATGTTTTATTCATTTCATGCTACAAAGTACAAAGTAATCTGATACACATGATGATGCAACATGTTTATAAGTAATTTCACTTTGAAACTTCACTTAAGAACAAACTTTCATAACTTCTAGTTAGTCATACTACGTTTATTTATTTACTTACTTATTTTTACTACTTCCACCCTGTTCTGACCACCGTGTCTAACCACCTGACTGACGATCTCAGAGTGGACCTTTGAATTAATAATCTTAATGGTCTCACTTTTCCTTGATTTCTTCCTTTCATAAAAATGGTTTCACCTTATGTTGTCTTCCCTGATATCTCACTAAAATGTAATTTAGCGAAACAAACCTCACTAAGATATGTATGACTAAAACTGCTAAAACACACTATTCTCTCAAAGTTTTGTTTGAACAGAAATCTTCAGTGCCCGAGACAAATAAATTGAATAATATACAACCCTTAAAACTGAGGAATCTCTCAAATAATACAATTTTGTTTGTTTGCACTATGTTTTGTATGAGGCTTGTGTATAGTGTAGCAATGTGGTTAGTGTTGGGCTACGCCCAGGCCGCCAGCCATTTT
>NW_007737203.1:0-360 GCF_000696425.1 Galeopterus variegatus | reverse complement strand
CGTTATTCCTATTACTATGGGAATGTTCACGGGCCAAGATGCCCAATATGCTTCAGGGTTGCAACAGGCCGCTATCCTTGCTCCTTACCAGGACCAAGTATGTGCAGCGGGTTTGGCCGCCTGGAAAAAGTTAGAGGAAGGCCCAACCGAGAGTCCAATCACCAGAGTGCACCAAAAACATAATGAGGACCTGGCCTCGTTCATTGACAGAGTAGAGAGGAGCATTAAAAGGAAAATGCCACTTGGGGACCTCCGGGACCATTTTGTTAAAATGTTAGTGTGGGAAGTCATGACTACTTAACATAAAATGGCCTGTTCCGGCCTTAAGGAGAGATCTATGGACCGATGGGTAATTGCCAC
>NW_007737202.1:55342-55711 GCF_000696425.1 Galeopterus variegatus | reverse complement strand
AGACTCAGAGATAGACACAGAGAGAAATGTGAAAAGTATTAACTAGAATGGTTCCTGATAAAATTTAGTTTCCACTTCTACCATCTAGTGAATCCCAGTTACATTTCTAACTTTTAGGTTCAATGAAAATAGTCCATTTCCGTATAGTGAATAACCCTTCTCCCTTCTTAAACTTACTTAAATTATGTCTTGCAACCAATGATTTCTAAGATGATTTTTACTTCTAGTCCTTGCAATGAAAAACAACTAAGTCCTAATTTTCTCATTTATATACAATTTAAACCAGTAAAAACAAAACAAAAACCAGACAGAAACAAAAAAACTTAGGAGAAACAGGTCATAACACAAAACATTTCTCTTTAAAAATTA
>NW_007737202.1:49560-50173 GCF_000696425.1 Galeopterus variegatus | reverse complement strand
TCAGTTGCCCACTAGTGCCTTGGTCACCTCAGTCTTGGGCCTCTCCAGGGAGGCGCCTCTCTGGTCAGCATGCACTCTGCCAGGCTGGGGATGAAGCTGGGCGGCGGTGGTGAGGCCTACCTGCTGGGTCACATGCTGGCACCGCAGGGCGTGTGGTCTCCGTGGAACTTCTGCTTCTCCCTAAATACTCTGTCTTACTGGAGATGCCAATCATGTGCACACCCAGTCACACATGCTAGTCTCCCTGAAGAAACATCTGTCACATCTCAGAGTGCTGCTCTCCTAGGCCTTGCTAAGTGGAGAATGCAACTTTATGACCCACCCTCTTAGTAATTACTGGTTAAACAAAGGCTGACTACCCAACCCTCAGTATCCCTGGAACTGGCTCATAGACTGCTTCAGTTAGTGGTGGCTAGTAGTCCAGTTAAGTGAAACAGACTCAGTGCTGAGGCTGCAATTCAAAATGGCCATTTTGGAACCGATGAATAAAGAAGGAACAGGCTAGTGAGAAGTTGGAGAATGATGAAGAATTGCAAAGAAGAGAGTCCAGGAAGACTCAGAGATAGACACAGAGAGAAATGTGAAAAGTATTAACTAGAATGGTTCCTGATAA
>NW_007737202.1:46116-47879 GCF_000696425.1 Galeopterus variegatus | reverse complement strand
GTAGTTGATTTTTGTGTCCCTTTGCTGATTCCGTATTATCTTTTAATTCCATTTTTCCACAAACTTTTTGAAGTCCCCTTATGTATAGTAGTCCCCACTTAGCCATGGGGGATATGTTCCAAGACCCCCCAATGGATGCCAGAAACCACAGATCGTACTTAACTCTACACAAACTATGTTTTTTCAATCTGATAACCAAGATAGCTACTAAGTGACTAATGGGTGGGTAGCACATGCAGTGCAGATACACTGGACAAAGGGACAATTCACGTGGTAGGCGAGATAGGGAGGGACGAAGTGAGATGTCATCACCCTATTCAGAACGATACGCCATTTAAAACTTATGAGTTGTTTATGTCTGAAATTTCCTATTTAATATTTCTGGACTGCATCTGACTGCAGGTAACTGAACCCATGGAAAGCAAAACAATGGACAAGGGAGGACTACGGTATGAGTAAAATGATTCTAAGTGGGTAATTTGTCATTTCAGTGGGAAAAGATCCAAAAGGATAAAAATCTGCCAACAACTAGTACTTATACCTATGGCTTCTACTATGCCAAGAAATTATATATATATATTATCTTTAAACCTTACAGCCACCTAAAAGATATTTATTATCATTTTCTCTACAGCTCAAAAAACGTTGTACTGAATAAAGAAAAAAACTGAAGCTGGGCCAATGTTACACTGTGATTTTTGTGACAGAGCCAGGAACTGCGTCCTCATGTGTGAAACTCCAAAGCCTGCAACTTGGTGAAGGAATGGAAATTTTCAGTTGCTCCCCAGTGGAGGTGACAGAGTATAATTCTTGCCCTTAGGGGCTTTTGGATCTTATGGGCACATTTTCTTATCCGTGGTATTGAGTGTTTTTACTACTCATTCCTACCCCACTCTCAAACCTGATCCCAAGTACTTTCACTGCCATTAATATACAAACCCCGCCCTCTGCAAAATAAGATACCCCCCCTCCGCAAAATAAGATATACAGAAGTTATTAAGAGTCATTGGGTTATCTATTCTTTATGCTTTCCAGGTGAAGTAAAAATCCTAAAAAATTATCTCCTCCTAGTCTACACAATGACTTGAGAGNGTGAAGGAATGGAAATTTTCAGTTGCTCCCCAGTGGAGGTGACAGAGTATAATTCTTGCCCTTAGGGGCTTTTGGATCTTATGGGCACATTTTCTTATCCGTGGTATTGAGTGTTTTTACTACTCATTCCTACCCCACTCTCAAACCTGATCCCAAGTACTTTCACTGCCATTAATATACAAACCCCGCCCTCTGCAAAATAAGATATACAGAAGTGATTAAGAGTCATTGGGTTATCTATTCTTTATGCTGTCCAGGTGAAGTAAAAATCCTAAAAAATTATCTCCTCCTAGTCTACACAATGACTTGAGAGATTACTTACCAATAACAATGCCACCAATGGCTCCAGCATTTTGGATATTGCGTGCCTTTTCTGCAAACATGCACTGTCCTCTTTGTATCAAGGCGATTTTTCCCATCACTGCCTCAGGGTTGGTAAGCTCTGAACAACCATTGTATGGTTTACTGCTTGCAACAAATCCTCTTGTCTGTCAGAAATAAAAGCAACTTAAATATTCTCTTATCTTCTCAAATTGCAATTGAGTTATTAAGCCTAAATATCTAGAGCTTTAAGGGAACCCAAACTCATTCTTTTCTAATGGTAACATAGCCAATATATATTTAGCATAAGTTTTAGTTTTAAACATTTTGCGTATCACATATTCAACCAA
>NW_007737202.1:43140-44373 GCF_000696425.1 Galeopterus variegatus | reverse complement strand
GAGGAATGTTCTCTCCCTCTGCAAGTCCAACACACTACGGTGGTCTTTCTTTCCTTCATTCTTTCTCTCTTAGTTCCCACATATGAGTGAGTACATGCAGTATTTATCCCTCTGTGTTTTGCTTATTTCTGTCAACATAAGATGTTTTAATATCCCTCACTCTCCTAGAATGTAAACTCCATGAGGGCATGGATCTTCATGGCTTTCTAAGCTGACATACAGCAGGCATTACCTAGCATAGAGCAGGCACTCAACAGATAGTTATTGAATGAATGAATCAATCTATAAATCTACATAGTTTTAAAATACACATTAGGAAAAAGTCTCAATTAGGAGTAATAGAGTGGAAAGAACATTGCTTTAGATTTTCAGGATATTTGGGCTCTAGTCCCAGCTCTGCAATCAATCAGTCAGATGAACTTGTGAATTACTCAGCTATATAGGTCTTTGTTTCCTAGGTTGCAACTAACAGGATGAACTAGCCTAGTGNACAGCCACTGGAGCCAGAGCACCTCTGCTTTTAGCTGTTTTCTACCTTAAGCTCCTGAGTTAGGTTTTTGTTCAAAGGAAAACTCTAGTAAGTTGTTACAAAGTCTGAAAATCATTTTTAGATAAATTAAAGGTATTTAATTAGAGAAGAGACCAAGAATTTGGGTAGAATCTGAACAATATTTTAAATAAAACTCTATAAGCATATTACATACGTAGATTATAACTTGAGGTTTCAAGATACGCTTTTACATTACTTAAGTCTGGGATACTGAATATTTAGGTTTTCTAAATAAATTAAAACTGCTAAATTAGAGAAGAGAATAAGAAATAGGACAATACTTAATATTTTAAATTCAATTTCAACAAGCAATTTCAACAGACATATGTACATACCTCTTTATGTTTAGACAGATCCAGCCCAAACTGAGCTGGTCCTGCAGTCAATACTACTCTGCCAAAAAATGGGTGGGAAACAATTTGTACAGCTCGTGGAGGTAGCTGCTGCTCTTTCTGTTGCTGACTTGACAATTCGATCATCTCCTGCATAAACCTCAACCCATCTTCAGCGTCAATTGAACTAGCAGCCTATGAAAAAAAAAGATTCATCTTATCCTTCCTTTCTAGAAACTTTCACCAACTTTTTTGATTTCCTAAATATATAGCTCTACAGTCTTCTACCTCAAATTTCTCCTTTTAGTTTAGGTCCCTACAAATATTTATGGCCTTACTTGTCCTCAAAAA
>NW_007737202.1:42708-42948 GCF_000696425.1 Galeopterus variegatus | reverse complement strand
AATGCAGCACTTGCCTAGGCACTGGGGAGACAGTCCTTTACTGTAAGAAGTTTGTGTCTAGAGAAGAAAAACATGTGAAATTAGCTATCACAGAATTTCTCGAGTGGAAAAATGGAACAGGGGCATGGACAAGGGAACGATTAATTCTGCTTGTATGTACCTGGGAGGGATTTAGAATGACGTTTGAATGGAGTCTTAACAGAGGGAAAAAACCCAACAGAACTTGATAAGAATCAGAAG
>NW_007737202.1:37449-41270 GCF_000696425.1 Galeopterus variegatus | reverse complement strand
AAATAAATTTAAAGGTCTCGTGTTATAAAAAGTTTTAAAGTAAAAATAAATAAAAATTTCCCAAAAAGCCATGTTATTTATCCTAGGTACAGACAAATAAATGCAAATTTTGATTTTTATGGTAAAATAAAATACTTCAATTCAGTAGCTGTTTGGAAACTAAAACAATGTGAAACATGGAGATGTAAATATTAAAACTAATTATCAGCTTTTAAATTTCTGCTTCAAAAAAAGTAATAGCAGAAGAAAATGTACTGAGAAACAGAAAACTTAGATTTGAGTCCTACATTCAACTATATTACCTTAAGCAAATCACCCAGCCTATATCTGATTTAGTTAACTGATTCATACTTCCAAGGGGTTGATTTCGATGACTCTCCAAGATACTTCCAAATCCTAAAATTCTGATTCTCTAACTTTAAACCATATTTAAGGTTTTAAAAAAGTCAAATGTCATTATCTTATTAAAGCTAATAAGACCAAAAAGGGCAGAGAAGAGACTGCATCTAATTAGTATAGCAAAGTCTTACTTGGATTGCATGTTGGACCAACTGGACTCTCCCATCTTTGAGGTGAATCAAACTCACCCCCATCTTCTTCAGGATTTCTAAATGCTCAGGGTTAGTGGCCATGAAATCTCTGGCTCTGAGAGGGGGTTTAGCTCCACTCCTGAAACTCTCCTCTCTGCTGAAAGGAATTATAGGCAAGGCTTAACAAAGTACAAATTAGAATTGGTGAAAAACAGAAACCAAATAAAAATAAAGCTAGATGTTAGAAAAATTGCTAGTTTTAGAACTAGTGAAACTGGAATAACTAGAAACAGTTATTTACCTACATATTATTTAGGTTATTAATAAGTGATATAATTGTAGCTTTCAAATATAATATTTTCCAGTTACAAAAGCATGTATATTATCTATACAAGACAGTATTAGTCAACAGCATTATAACTCTTTGAAGATACAGAATAGTTTTCCTTAGAGATTTATTGTTATTGATGTCTTCTAAAAACACAGACTTTTAACCCAATATTTTAAAAGCAAAACAGTAGTTAAAAGCAAAACAATACTTGTGTCAGTGAATAATAACACTCATGTAAAAAATTTTTTTCTTATTTTCTTGAAATAACCTTTCTAATGTAACTATTTGGAAGAAAATGAACTCATTACACCCAAAATTTTTATTTGTTAAATAAGTATTCCCTCAAAAAATAAAATCAAACAAAACAAAAAAAACTATGTTGTCACTACACAAAAACTATAGACATAAGGAAAAATATTTTCTACACATAACAAGATATGTGGAAATATTTGNAAAAACTATAGACATAAGGAAAAATATTTTCTACACATAACAAGATATGTGGAAATATTTGAAACTATTCTGTGTAAAAATGAGCTACAGAAGTTAAAAACTGTTACATGCTGTCTACTATTATTACTTAATTCATTAAACAAAAGACACACTTCAAATTTCCATAATAATAAAGACATTATTACAAAATAAGCTTTACTATCTAACTTTACTAGTAACTTTTATTTTAATCGCTGATAACTACAAACTTCAACATTTTTGAGCTAAGTGAATGTCTTCTTGGCCATTGTTATATGATCCTTAAGTTCTCTGTCACTTACTAAGAATTAATTTTGATATAACAAATATAAAATAATACATCTTACACTCTGATGATGCCTCTAGGACAACTCTTATCCACCACATTTTTCAAGGGTTCACGAATGCTCTGAGCATACAACGGGTCATTAGGGAAGAGAATTTGAGTATTTGGACAAGTCCAATCAAAATTACTGTCATCCAGTTCTGTATATTCTGAGGTCTACAATATAAAAAAAATTTAAGTAAATAAAAATAATTATGGCTTATTAAAAGGACACATTTAAAGAAATGTATAGAAGATGCAATAAAAGAAAATAGGAAAACATTATATGTACGTTTCCTCCTACCATACACATATTTATTGAATTCTACTTATGGATTTCTTTTCACTTGGAAAAATAAAGCAAACATATAGAAGTAAAAGAGAGTAAGACATTTAATTCAAAAACTCACTGTGTTCTTCTTAGAGATGTTTTGATTTGTAGTAGAGAGCCAAAGAGGTAAGAGATGAGCTTCTGTCGTAAAGATGTAATCTTCTATGTCAAAAATAATGTCTTCTTTATCAGCAAATAATAGGTAAAGATATTTAAACATTTCAGCCAAAAAGAAAGAATCCATCCTAAAATAAAAAGTCAGAAATAAATATAAGAATATAAAAACATCTAAATACCAACTATCTGAGCACCATATAGCCAAGGTCAACAACCCTGTCTACACCTATTTAGATGTCCAAAGAACTACAGAATGTATCAATCCCCCAGTGATAGAATAATAACCTTGACTCTAAGCATATTCCATGGAAATGAAAAAGACCAGAGGACCTGCCTGCCACAGCGGTACACTAAACTTGTCAATAATGCAGACAAGATTTCTGGGTAGGCACTCCAATGAGGGAAATTCTCTGTTTCTTCTACACAGAATCAACAGCAGTGAGATAACCCAGATGAATCTGACTAGAGAGAACCATGTAACCATCTTCAACTAGGATTAAACAGAACTGGATAAAATCATATAATGTTGCTAGAGTTTATTATGTAGTCATTTAAGTGATAAACAGGAAGGCTTTAAAGGTAAAGGAAATCATTTATAGAAAGTTAAATGAGAAAAGTACAACACAAAGTCACATGGACTATGATTATAACTGTAAATATTTATATACGTGTTAAGAAGAGAATGTGGAGAAATAAAGGGGGTAAAAAAAAAATACCTGCTTTTACAATTTAATGTTATAATGTTTTAGTAACATTTTTTAAAAGTTTAAATAAAATGAAAAGTGTCAGAAAGCGAGCACAGCTGGTAGACAGAGCTATAGTAATATCAACTTTAATTTAATTTACTACCTCCCAAAGCATCCTAGGTTTTGGCAGTAATAAATAGCTTGTAGTTTACTGGACAGGTTGCATAGTTTCGCACCTCTGGCCAAGCACAATTCCTGGCATATAGTAGGCACTCAATAAACATTCACTAAATTGAATGCAAGCTTACACTAAAGAATGAGCTGGAGAGGTAGTGGAACACAGCAGTAAAGAACATGGGCTTTGAAAATGGAAAGATCTTCCACTAAAACTAGTTCTGTGACAATGGGGATATTATATAAGGACTGTTAAAGGAACATAATAATACACTCATAGCATTGGCCTAAGACTAAATGAGATACTATATTTCAATTACTTAGCATAGTACCTGGCATACATATGAGCTCAAAGCTGCAGCTATCATTTTTCCTACATATAAATGATTTTTTATTTTGGAGCAAAAACTCACCTGTAATGTTTCACAACTCTTTTGGCCATTTTGGATGTTAATCTTTTCAGAATAGATAAAAACATTTTCCTGTCAACCTCCAATATACTTATAATTTAAAGTTTTTTGAAGGACTGACAGTTATTGTCATAAGCAAACGGTATCTTGAGAACTGTAGACTTATGAACAGGATGTGTGGCAAAATCTAGAACTGATTATGAAATAAATGGTTTGTAAGCGTTTAGAAAAGAATAGGACATGGTAAGATCACTACAATATGAACTGGGTAAAGGTAGCAAGTCAAATATTGTATCATATCTAATTTGTATTTTAAAACCATAAACATATACATGAATGCAAATACAAAGGCATTCAAAATGTCTGGAAGATTTTATTGAATTGCTGAAAAGCGGTTATCTTAGATAGGTAGGGGAGAGTGTCTTAGAAAAGATTTTTTTTTTTTT
>NW_007737202.1:34937-36418 GCF_000696425.1 Galeopterus variegatus | reverse complement strand
CACCATGCCAGGAGGCATTGCTCATGGTCCTATCCAAAATTCTTCCCAATAATTTGAATGAGAAATTGAAAAATATTAAGGCATGTTTATCCAAACTCCAGATCACTGAGAAGTGTTAGTTTCCCTAATAGATTAAATGACTGAGATGAAATCAACCTCTCTTTTTGGTAAAGAAACAGAAAAAAAGAAAATAAAAATAAAAATTGGGGGGATAAGTATAAAGTTCTAAGTTTACACTAAAAAAAATTCAGCTGCTCAGGAACAGGGTAGAGAACACCCATTTGTCAGCAGGCTATAGTTAAGTATCTGAGGTTAGCTGGTCACAAGCTCACTCTGAGTTGAACCTAATAAAGCTGCTAAAATATCTAAAGCACATCTAATAACACAGTATGATGAAGATTAATAGTTCTCAACCTTCTGTCAGGCCAAATGCATCTGAGTGGTACAATGGCCCCGTAAGAAACAGTATCAATAAAGCAGTGATCTTCAATTGGGTAGAGGGTGTAAATCCATCAGCCCCACAGAAAATTTGCAATCCCATGCCTGAATCCTGATGTTTATGGTGCTGTTGTGCCAGGCACATCTTAAGTATGATTAATTCTGGACATTATATTTTAAGAGATATTCTATATACTAGGATACAATCAGAATGGGGTAAAGACAGTAAGTTAAGAGGTCCAGAACTATGCATAAAAGGGATATTTGGTGGGGGGGAAAAGAATGTTAAAACTTTGATAAATGGAACACTCTCAACAGGTTTCTCATGTCTTCCTCTGTAAATCCTCAACCTGTTGCCCCTTTTCTACTATATCACATATCACATGGTTGTGATTATTTCTTAACACGTCTGTCTTATTCACTAACTACAAGTCACAAGAGGGCAGGAACTGGTTCTAATTCATCCTTCCATCCTCATACCTGAGTGCAGTGCCTGTCATATACTAGGTGCTTAATTGTTGTTCCTTGAATGAATTACCAGTATAACATAGCTATCAAAAGCCAATCTGCCTTGATTAGAATTCTGACTTAACCTTTCTAACTGTGTGACCTTGGGCAACTTCCCGCACTTCTCTTTGCCTTGGTTTCCTCATCTTTAAAATGAAGATCATAATAGAATCACATTTCAGAGGGTTCTTGTAAGGACCAAACGAGGATTAAATGTATAAAGTGCTTAAAGGAGCGCCCAGAGTGCAGGAAATAGTCAATAATTGTTACAGATTAAAAACACAGGGTATCTGCTGTCATTCTTGCTGTTATCTGTATACCTGCTTCCAGAAATCTGTCTATTTCTCACCAACCATGGTCAAGGAAGAAGGCTCCAAACCCAATTAACTATTATCCAAATACTCTCGGTAAAGGACCAAGGAACAATCCTATGACTAGATGAATGCTGTGTTTCTCATATCTTTAGTCCCTCTGCCTGGAAGTTCTTTCTTCTTCTAATTCTTGATTATCCTTCAGGTCTCAGTATCCTCCAGGAA
>NW_007737202.1:32901-34088 GCF_000696425.1 Galeopterus variegatus | reverse complement strand
CCAGATAAATGCTCTTAGAATAACTGGAATGTTAGGGAACATCACATGGACCAAAGCATGCTTTTTATAGCTTGAGTACTTCATACTGTCCACATCTCTCGCACCCAGTGAAACAGAAACTGCCACTGGTCTTCCCCACCCCTCCAAATCAGAAACAGAATAAGAGTACACACATGATACTGCTCTTGAGGAACTCTTGACTGAACACGAATCATAAGCCAGATCATTCATCATCATGATCTGGATAATTTCGAATGTCCTACATAATATTAAAAAACTACTAGCAAAGGGGAAAAAAAATTCCTAAATTCTGATATTTGACAATCATGTGTTCACCTATTTAAAAATTCATTTGAGCACCTACTGTATGCCAGGCACTATGATAAAAATGCATAATTTTCAAACAATTTAAAATTAATCTAGTCAAGAGAGTTTTAAAAAATAAATACAATGAACTAAGGTTTGCATACTCAAATACCCCTTGAAAAAGCATTAAACTTATCTGAATTCTAACTAGTAGTATTTTGTGTTGTTCCAGAGTTACTCTGAGGAAAGGGGATATTAGCAATTGTTTTACCTGTCCTCATGACTTCCAGTACGCACATCCTTCATGGCAGCAAATCCACAAGGCACTCTAGCATATTTATTTAAATTTTCAATAAGTGTTTTCCCTACTTCAAGGTAGTAAGGATCTCCTGTAGCCTATTAAAAAGGAGAATATATGTGTACATATATATATAGCTTATATATTTCCATATACTCATTCACTTATCAAATATTTATTGAGTACCTACTAGGTGCCAGGCACTATATCAGGCACTGGAATGCACGTTGCATAGAAACTAGCTCTAAAGATAAGCCATGGCTCTGCTTTACAAAATTTCTTAAACACACAAGTGGAAACTTGTCCAACTATACATATATACACACCTTAGCCTTTAGATTCAATTTCTAATGCCCAGAAAGTATGCCTTATTGAAGAAAGGTAAAAGACATGCTTTAGAAAACAGGTCTAGAATAGAAAATTTCTCCTTAAAGAAATGCCTACATAAATATTTTAAGACATAAAACTTACATGTCAATTCTTGCATCTTTCAATAACTCAACGGACTAGATAAATCAGTATCGTGATATTTCCAACCATTATAACATTAAACAAGGACTCTGAAAACCCAATTACTATTATA
>NW_007737202.1:30729-31304 GCF_000696425.1 Galeopterus variegatus | reverse complement strand
TTTCCTCTTAATTATTACTTCCTCAGTTCTATTTCTCTTAAAATTTTCTAAATTGACAAATAAATGTTATATACATTTATAGTGTACAAAATGATGTTTTGATATATACGCACATTGTGGAATGGCTAAATTAAGCTAATTATCATATGTATTACCTCACATACTCATCATTTTCTTGTCATGAGAACACTTCAAATCTACTCCCTTAGCAATTTTCAAGTATGCATGTTTCTATTTTAGCATATGCTTTATAACAACCTCAAATCCTTTGTGGAATGAGCCAGCATTTGTTAAAAATAAATAAAATTAGTCTTTTTGAAACTTATTTAATAACAGAGCCAACTATTTTTTTTAAAAAGATAAAAATGAAAGCAAATAAAAACTTTAATGGGAAACAAATAAAAATTTCATTTGTCATAGAAGTATTTAGTTGAAACCTCAGTTTACTCTGCATGGATATGAATTTTCTGCAATGCACATTCCTACTCACCTGAAGGCTAATAAAACTATACTTTCCAAAACAAACACTTTAGGAAGCATTCTAGTCAGTGAAATGTTTAGATATCTCACAAAGG
>NW_007737202.1:29316-30596 GCF_000696425.1 Galeopterus variegatus | reverse complement strand
TAGACTTCTCTTAATACATAAAGAAAAGCAAAAACATATATAATACTGTAAAAACCAGAAAATAATTATTTAACCAGGAAAAAATTAATTAAGAACCAGCCTTGAAGATGCCATGTTCTATCTTTAAATTAGCAATTTGCACTATATATGTAAATTAGAATTACAAAGATCGTCTGCTTACCTCTGGTAGAAAATTATGTTTTTTAATCACCTGATACAACATTTCATGAGTTTCAATAGCAGGTCTAATATCCCCCTTTAAAACCTAGAAGTCAGCAACAACAACAAATTACCTAATAAAATATGAGTTGATTTTATCTATAATTATTATATAAATAAAAATGGTATTACTACAATTTTAGAATGTGACTATGTTTTGGTAATTCAATTTTAGAAATCACAAATGTGCCTGATTGGAATTATTGTACTTTAATATTAAGAAAACAGAGTTCTTTATACCTGTAAACCCGGAAAAAAGGCTAGCAGAGCATCCATCCAAGTCCGAGCATTCAGCATTGGTTTGTGAATATGCACATCAAGCAGAAGAGGTGGCTGGCTAATGTACCTCATTATGGCATCATAGTGCTGAAAGACCACAATATGTGTTCATGGAAATAGATGAAAAAAGATGTACATATTAAATAGCACTGTGAAAAAATCAAACCTGTATTAAACATAAATAAATGCACTAATTCTCAATTAACTATGTAAATATTTAAATTTTAGGTGGAAATCTTTCTAAAATATATAGACTCTCTTATGTCCCTTAATTCAGATGTGGAATAATAGAGACTACATTTAAGATAGACCTTCTGATGGGAGAAGATCTGAACACCCCATTTCCTATGGGATTAGCCCATGGTTAGCATGCCTTTCTGGCCCAGTAATGCTCTTAGGTCTCCTTGGAATAAAGGTACAAGCTACTATATTACAGATTTAGTTTTCTCCTGTGTCTAGGAAGCGTGGTCCCTTCTTAGCTAACATAATACTCTGGTGTGCACTACTATCTAAACTAATGCATCTAATTGCTGTTGCCACTCTTATGGTCTGCTATCTCTGCTTTTTATACTCTTAGAAACTTTTTCTCCTTCTTTTGTCTTCTTCTAGATACTTCTCAGCTTTGACAAGTTGAGTCGAAATAACAAGCCAACAAAAATAGTGTATGTCCCCATCCGCTTCACGAAAATTTTGTTATATTCTAAAAAATAATATATGTGATAGTATTTTTTTTTCCTTTTTGTCTTTCTTCGTGACCGGTAACGGGATCGCAACCCTCGGTG
>NW_007737202.1:26448-27759 GCF_000696425.1 Galeopterus variegatus | reverse complement strand
CTTCAGTTACAAAGATGATCCAATTGGGTTCAATAATCCTCCCCTTTCTCCCCCCAAAATATGCCTATGGTTGTGATCTACTCTTAAGACTTAGAGACCTGTTTTTGAAATGAATATTCACAATTTTCTCCAGGTCTCCAAAGCCCTGTATATTGGGTATGATCAAGGACTGGGTCTAACTTCCAAGATTTCAAAAAGAATTGAAATCCAAATGAGAAAGTTAACTAGTAACTTATTCTAATAATTCTCTTCCTCATATAAAAGATGAGGTAAAACTCAAATCTATATATTTTATCACCTATTGGCAGATCTGGAAAATATCTGATAAAAGATGAAAATAAGACTGTTTTGGGCCGGCCCGGTGGCGCACTGCTATAGTGCGCTGCTTGNAAAGACAAAAAAGGAAAAAAAAAAGTAAGACTGTTTTGCCAACTCATTTTTTGGAATACTTATATGTAGCTTTTACTCTCTCCCTGTCCAACAGCATCAGGAAATACTAACAAAAAACTACTTCACATTTAAAAACAAAATATTTTTAGAATGTCACCCAGGTAATTGAGCTTCTATCAAAATCTGGACTCAAATGAAATTGGCTACAAAATGAATGTAAAATTAGGTCAACTTACTGTATTGAATCTTTCCAGAAAACTGTCATCTCCAAGCAAGACATAGGCTTTCAATAGATATTCGTAATATGAATCAATCCCTGCTCCAACTCCACTATCTATGGAAAATACATAGAGATGTGATTCTTTATTAAGCAAGTCTTAAAGATTCTTTACAGAGTACGAATGGGGGTACTAGTACACCAAGAATGAAAAATTACTCTAAATATGAAACTGCTTAAAGTAAAAATTATACATTTACAGAAATATTAATCCTACTATATAATAACTGTAGTTCCCCTGGTGATAACGGTTTGTGATTAAGAAAAAAAATCTTACTTTGGAAATCTGGTTACAAAAAGACGTATTCAAAGCAGACAATACTAGTTNTAATGGTACATTTCTAGAAAGCCAAAAAGTACGCTATTAAAATCTTGTCATATCAAGGTAGCAGAAATATTTATTACTAATATAATGTCTAAAAACCAGGAAGAGTTAATTCTCAGCATGAGAAAGAATTGGCATTCTCCAAATTTCCAGGAGCATCTGTGACCAGAAAAAGTATATTTAATGTGTACAGTTTTTATAAAACAAGATTCAGAAAATAAAAAGTGATAAGATCTCCCTAGCTAGTGGGTATATATAAAAGTTAGAGTGAGACAATATTTGCAATGGCATGGGTTAGAAAAGGTTGAGAAACACTAAG
>NW_007737202.1:23826-24509 GCF_000696425.1 Galeopterus variegatus | reverse complement strand
TACCGCGACTGGCAACGGGATCGCAACGCTAGGTGTCGCGTCCGTACCACGCTCAACCAGTGAGCGGACCGGTCTCTTTATGGGATCCGAACACTCGGCGGAAGCGCCGCCACGCTCCCAAGCGCCGCACTCTACTGAGTGCGCCACCAGGCCGGCCCGATGTGATAGTATTTTGTAAAGTATTCAACTGATGACTTACTTTTGAGGTTTTTGTTGTTGTGGTTTTTTTTTTTTGGGGGGGGGCTAACTACTTGCCTGTTATTTAATCACTATTACTAAGCACCTGCCATATGTTAAGGCACTGTTCTGATTACTTCATATGAATAAACTCATTTACTCCTCCCAATAACTCTATAAATAGTACTAGTACTCTCATTCTGTAAATAAGGAATGTAGGCAAATTGTGTTAGTTACTTGCCCAGAGTCACAAAACTGGTAGGGGGTACAACCAGGATTTAAACCAGGACCTCTTCCATACTCTTAACCACCATATCATACTGTCTCATATATGTAACATATGATGAACATATAGTGAACTGACAGATGGCAAAAGAAACAATAACTTATTTTTAAAAGAATATAATGATACAGCTGATGAGTTTGCTATATTAATTTCAGTTCGCTTCAGTTACAAAGATGATCCAATTGGGTTCAATAATCCTCCCCTTTCTCCCCCCAAAATA
>NW_007737202.1:17987-19787 GCF_000696425.1 Galeopterus variegatus | reverse complement strand
GACACTGAGGGTTGCGATCCATTGCCGGACACGGAAAAAGACAAAAAGGAAAAAAAAATAAAAAAATAAAATAAATAAAAAAATAAAAAAATCCAAATACAGGAGATGTTGCAATCAATATACAAAATACAAGTGACTAAATACCTTGATGATGTTTCTTATATTTAACTAGATAGGGGGAGAAAGAGACACTGACACCACTAAGAGCAAAAGAGAAAACATTTAATATTTAATTTAAAAAAATTAAATATTGATGTCATATCAACGTAACAGGGGACGCAAATTGGGATGGGGGAGACAAAAGGATGAGACAGCATACTAAAGTTCATGTCTTTAGAAGGTAGATATAGGTATCAATTAAATGTTTACTGTAGCACTATTCATAATAGCCAAGACACGGAATCAACCTAAGTATCTATCAACAGATGAACTGATAAAGAAAANATAATAGCCAAGACACGGAATCAACCTAAGTATCTATCAACAGATGAACTGATAAAGAAAATGTGATATATTTACACAACAGAATATTCAGTATAATAAAGAATGAAAACCTGTCAATTGCAGCAATATGGATGAGCCTAGAGGACATTATGTTAAGGACATTATGTCGAATAAGCTGGGCACAGAGACGTCTACTGCATGACCTCGCTCATTTGTGGAATCTACAAGAGTTGACCTCATAGAAGCAGAGAGTACAAGAGTGGTTACTAGAAGCTGGAAAGGATAAGGGGGAGGAGGAATGAGAAGCATAATTACATAATTACAACGAGTACATAATGACACTTAAATAGGAGAAGTTAGTTCCAGTGTTCCATCCCACAGTAGGGCGGTTACAGTTAAAAATCATCAATTGTATATTTCAAAATAGCTAGCAGAGAGGATTTTAAAAGTTCTCACCACAAAGAAAGGATAAATATTTGAGGTGATGGATATGTTAATTATGCCAATTTGATCACTACCCACCGTATACATGTATCAAAAATCACACTGTACACCATAAATATTAAAAATAAAACTTTAAAAATTTTAAATTTTTTTTAAAAACAAAAAGATTAAAAAGAAATACAGAATGGGGGGACACAGTGAAATGACAATTAAGATAGCACAAGTAAGTCCAAATATATTAAAACTATGGACTAAACTCACCAACTAAAAGAAAAAGACTGACAAAATGGATTTTTAAAATCTATGAATTTTACAGGAGATACACTTCTAGCATGAACACCTGCAAAAATTGAAAGTAAAAGGACAGAAAAAGACATAGGCAAATAATAAGTAAGATAAAGCTAAAGTAGCTATATCACTATCAGATAAAATATATGTTAAAACAGAGTATTATTAGAGAAAGAGAGGGACAGCAATTTTAAATGAATGCACCCAATAAAATAGCCCAATGCTATTTTTGCCCAATAGAATATATAAAGCAAAAATAGAACTACAGAGAGATATTAATAAGTCTATGATAATTGTTGGAAATTTCATCTACCTTTCTTAATTCTTGATAGCTCAAGCAAACAGAAAATCAGCAGGATCTACACAACACTATTATCAACAGAGAAAACTGGCATATATAAAATTCTACACCCAACAATTAAAAAAAATAAATTTTTTCTTAAGCACATATGAAACATTTATAAAAGCTGACCATGTTCTAGGTCAAAAAGAACCCTTCAGTAAGTTTCAAAGGATAGATATCACACAGACCATAAGTATCATCTAGATGTCATATAAACCACTGTATTATAAACAGTGCAATAAAAATTTTTAAATGTCCCCACTTATTTGTGAAGTGAAAAA
>NW_007737202.1:16162-17217 GCF_000696425.1 Galeopterus variegatus | reverse complement strand
AAAAACACTGCTAAAAACTCAAAGAGATATCTGTGAGAATCAATTTTACATCACATTATAAACACAAATCAACTCCAAAAGGTTTAACAACTTCATTATCACCAAAACTCTGAAACTTTGAAACTCTTAACATCAAAGTGAATAACTTAGACCTCTGATTAAGGAGAGGTACATAAACAAGACAAAAAAGTACTGCTCATAAAAGACTGATAAATATGACTATATTAAAAATTTTTGAGAATTTAACATGAAAAGACAAGTCATAAATTGGAAGAAGATTATGCAGTACACATAACTGACAAAGAATTAGTATCAAGAATATATAAAGAATTTTTACACATAATTTTGTAAAAAAAGCACAAGTACCCAATAGAAAATGTACAAAACACAAGAACATTCAATGTAAAAAAAAAAGGAAACACACGTGACCAATGAATATGAAGTGCTCAACATCATTAGCGATCAAGGAAACGCAAATCAAACCACAATGGAATATCATTCCTACATCTGGTTGATTGGCAAAAACTGTGGAAGTGTGGCAATACAAGTATTGGAGAAGATGCCAATCCACAGGTCTCTTACACATTCCTGATGAAAGTATATAGCGGTAAACAACTTTGGAAAACAATCTGACATCATATCCTGAAGCTGAACATTAACTTACCCTACGATCTGAAAATTCCACTGCTAAGTAAATAAGCAAGAGAAACTCTCATACATGTACAAGAGCAACTACAAAAATACTCACAACACTATTCACAATAGCAAAATCCTGCAAACAAATTAAATGCCCATTGCAATATTAAGAGAAAAAAGTCTCAAAATGGTACATATAACATGATATTATCCTTTTATAAAGTTTAAAACAAAACAAAAAGCCTATTTCTTAGGAATACATATAGATACCATAAAACTTTATTGAAAGGACAACAAGAGAATGATCAATATAAGAATGATGGTTACTTCAGCTGGCGGGAGGAGAGGTGTGGAATTGCAAAGGTGAGGAGAGTCAAGGACGACTACATACAAAATCAATACGTTGTCAAGTAAATTGT
>NW_007737202.1:13248-14798 GCF_000696425.1 Galeopterus variegatus | reverse complement strand
TGAGCGCACCGGCCATCCCTATATAGGATCCGAACCCACGGCGGGAGCGCTGCGCTCCCAGTGCCGCACTCGAGTGAGCCACAGTGTCGGCCCATAAAATCGTGTTCTTTATACAATCCTATATCCTATTTGTTCATATAACATTGTTATATGATTCTTCCCATGGCTCTCATTCATTTCAACTTAATATTCCAACCTATATTCCAAGACTGATGTAAAATAATTTTCTTAGCTATTCTTTTATTGGTGGTCACTTAGACCATTTCCCAATTTTCCACTATTGAAAATAATTATGTGATGAACATCTTTGGGAACAAATAATTTGGTATATTTTGTATTATTTCCTCAGGCTAGATTCCCCAAAGTAAAATTACTAATCAAAAGGAACTACCATCACATTAGTAAGCACTTACTTACTTCATAGGAAGTGTAGCAAATGTCAGATACTGTTCTCAAAGTGCTTTACATTGGTTAACGCATTTAATCCTCATAATAATTCTATGAAATAAGTACTATTAATATCCCCATTTTACTGATATGGATAGAGAGGCACACAGAGGTTAAATAACTTGCCCAACATCACATAGCTTGAATTCCAACAATACAGCCCCAGAGTCTATGCTCTTAGCTACTATGCTATGCTCTATTTCTGGAGGTACAAAATAATAATAATATTGATTGCTGAAAACAGCATTAAATATAAATTCCCACTAAACTGCACCTTGATATAAGATGGCTGAGTTACTCTGATCCTCCAGCCCTCAGAGAAATTAATTACAGTGCTTCCTCTATACCCCATACCTATAATGCTATACGCATTAAGGTATGAAGCCAAATTTTGACTCTTTTTCAGCCAGTCAAGAATGACTCTAAAAATGCTATATACACATATATACATTTAGAATAAGTGTGCTATATTTGGCACCAAAAAAGAAAATCTGGCTAAATTAATTAAAATTTCGGCAATTTTGTAAGAAACTATGCTTTATACTATCTCATAGATTCTTTTAGCAAATGAAAATCTTTATTTACCAACCATGCCAAGGATGTGAAGGCTTGATTTAAAAAGCCCGGTTTACATACCTTTTCGTACCCAATCTCCAGTATGAATATTTATAGTCACGCCCACTAAATTACTACTTCGTTGTCTTTTTTCCCAGAGAAAATCAAGAGCTTTTCTTGCATATTCCTATAATTATAAAAAGAGAAAAGCATACTTAAAGAATTGCATGTCTTTGACAAATAGGAAACAAACAAAAATCAAAGGCTCTAAGGAAATTTTAGGAATTTAGTAAAATTCCTAAGATAACAATTTATAATATAAATTTCCTTAAAAGTCAAATTTGGCTTTTTTTCAGCAAATCAGTCTAGTTAAGAATGACTCTAGGGCTGAGCCCATGGCGCACTTGGGAGGGGGCAGCGCTGAGCGCATGGCAGCGCTCCCGCCATGGGTTCTGATCCTATATAGTGATGACCGGTGCACTCACAGCGCTCACTGGCTGGGCGCGGTGTGGCCTGTCTCAAAAAGGACACACACACACACACACACA
>NW_007737202.1:11022-12593 GCF_000696425.1 Galeopterus variegatus | reverse complement strand
AAAAAAAAATGACTCTAAAACTGCTATTTAGTGGCAGTGATCTCGCTTTGAGACCATCCATGTTCATCTACTCTTGTAATATAGGTTCACATTCACACACATGTATTAAGTTATAGTAATTGCTTACATAATTAAATGCACTTCCATCACTTAAATGCAGAGTGAAATCTCCTATTCTTATTTAGAAAATTGGAAGAGAATTTCAAAGTTGGTATGCTATCTTTGAAACAGTCATTTTGGATCCTACTTTTTAAATGGCATGCAACTTTGTCAGTAAAAGTTAGCAAACCAACTAGATTCTGAATATTTAGTTGATAATATCAAACTTATAACTTTATAATATTTTTATCCATTGGAGCCTAAATTAAAATGATTTCTGATCAAGTTTTTGACTTTGGATGAAAAGATGCTACAAAGTGTAAAAGCAAAGGGCACACACAAGTTAAGTTTCTAAGTTAATTTCAGAGCATGAACCTATTTAGGATTGCAGAAGTACTTCTACAAAAGAAAAAAATCATTAGACCACTTTGTCACTCACAGATTTAAAACGAGTGTAAAATAGTTTTAACTCTTCATTCAACTGATTTATGCTGATTTTTTAAAAATCAGATTACAGCTTTAATTAAATGACAGAATTTCAGATGTGGAAAGCTTCACACAGATTATGTTTACCTACTCGTATTTTATCACTACAAAAATAGGCACAGAGAAATTAAAGATTCAACCAAAGTTTAGAACTGAATTACAGGACAACTAATAGGCGAATTCAGATCCCTTTATACATTAAACCAAGGGTCAGCAAACTCTCTGACAAGGGCCAGATAGTAATTATTTTATGCATTATGGGTCACACAGTCACTGTCATGATTACTCCACTCTATCATGGTAGCACAAAAGCAGTCATAGACAAAAATAAGCAATTGAGCATAACTGTGTTCGAATAAAACTTTATTTACAAAAATGGGCAGTGGCTAGATTTGGGCCACAGACTATAGTTTGCCAACCCTGTATTAGGTTGATGCTCTGTCAACTGCATCAGGTTGCTTCTCTGAAAATAAATTACTGTATATTCAAGAAGTAAAAAAACAAAAACAAAAAAACATGAATTCCAACAGATTTACTCATAAACACAAAACGGGCCAGTGGAAAGAGTATGGGATTTGAATTCAGAAAGACATGGATTCTAATTCCAATTCCACTCATTCACCCACTAGCTGTGCAGGTCTCCTATCCTCTTTGAGCCTCATTTTCCTCACCTGTAAATGCATCAATATCTCAGAGAGTTTGTAGTTCATTTTAAATTAGAAAGTATACAAAAGTGTTGTACTTTTTAATGAAGGGAACATAACCAGTCAACAGGTATAGAATAAAATTTTAAGTTTAAAAGACTACCAATCAAACATGATATATCTGTCCTCAAGACATTTCAACATACAGACATATATACACACAAAGGCACACATACACATAAAGACCATTTGGCTTATTTTATTTACATTCAGATCCAATATGTGTAATGCTGGTATGTATTCCATATTTCTGCTTGCTCTATATGTGTCCTTGGTTGAATT
>NW_007737202.1:8633-9345 GCF_000696425.1 Galeopterus variegatus | reverse complement strand
GACTTCCTGAGAAGAAACTACTTTTCAATCAAAAATCTCACCTAATCATGAAAATAATTCACAAAATACCTAAACACTGAAATTCAATCTGATGATCTTTGTGACTTTCCATTAACATCTAGGGAAATATATTCTAAGCACATAATACTCACGCAGTAAAGAAGTTTTCACTTAGTTGCTTCCTTGATGACATCAAAATTCATTATATCATTACAACAATAGAGAAAACACCTTCTATAATAATTTTGTTCTCTGGACAGTTCGAACTATTTAGTATGGGAATAGAGAAGCAGACCAGCCTTAAAAGAAATCAGGTTTAATTGAGAATTGTGAAAAACAAGTACTATGTTAAATAGTTCTTCACACAGAAAAAAACTGATTNTTGGTGTTACTTTTGCGCTACAGTGACACGCTTAAATAATTAGATTTTTTTTATCGTGAGGCATAGCTAGCCCACAACAAACTATGTGAGCTATATTAAGTCTTTTGGATAATGAATAACATTTCCCTTGGTGTTAACAAATCTACAGATTAGACTCTCAAGACGAGTGCAAAAATTTTACTATGTTTTAGAAGATTAGTGAAGGTTTCAGGAATGCAATAGACAATCTGGAAGTGAACAAATGAAACACAGAGTCATAGTATTTCATATAAGACTTTTATGATATCAAGGAGCCATCTAATTAATATGTCATATGGCTAAAAAATCTTC
>NW_007737202.1:5937-6775 GCF_000696425.1 Galeopterus variegatus | reverse complement strand
AAAAAAAATCAAATACAAAACATTATGGGTATGTTCTCAGGGCAGTTATTATTCACACTCTCATAAAGACAAGCTCACATAAATTTATAATTCAATTGATCTGCAGAAATCAATTGCTGGGTATGCCTATTTCCTCAACAGTGTCCCACGGACAGATTCTAGGGAGTTCTGCAGACCCTCTCAGTCAACAACAAACAACACAAGTGAGATGTAGAGGAGACGTGGGGAGTCCATCACTATATGCTGTCTTCAGTACTGCCATTTATCTCACTTCCTAGAATGTCACTTGAGGCGTTTCCACATGCTATTAGCCTGGCAGTACCCCTCCATCCCCACCCAAATTCATAATTGTCCCTACCATTTCTACTTCTGGATGATTAGTTTTAGGTAGTTCTGCACCAGGAACAAGAATGGAAAATATCCCCTGCCCCCTGTATGCTGCCTATAGCCCTATGTATAGAACTAAAATTGAAAATTGATGTTAAGAATAATAAACTTGATATTAAGAATAATGACCTTAAAAGAAAGCAACCCTCAATAACAAAATAAGGATTAACTACACTAAGGTAAAGTATAATAATTTTTATAAATATTTGCAATAAGCCAACAGTGAAAAACATTTTTTGGTTATTTCCACCAATTACTACAATCAACTGATCAATATTTATTAATTAATTACCTAATATGTGGTGCATATTATGGTAAGATACAAAGAAATAGATCCTTGCCCTCAAGAAACTTAAAATCCAGACAGAGCAAATAAGACAATTGTGAAAATAGAGAAGATAATAATGGAAAGTCACAAATAAACGCCAAACAAATGGAACTGACAAAAAAA
>NW_007737202.1:4033-5282 GCF_000696425.1 Galeopterus variegatus | reverse complement strand
AAAAAAATGCTAATATCTAAAATTTAGAGGAAGAAATACCACTGGCTGGGGAGTAGTTGAGAGCTAAGAATGGCAAAGTCCAGGGAGTAGCCATGAGAAATCAAAAGCAAGACAAAAATAAACATTTGTGTTCCATTTTTAGTATCTTTTTTTTTTAAAAGTAGGTATTTTAAATCATTTAAGGTTTAATACATTAAAAATATTTAAGATGTCTGTTTATTGAAATACAGCCTTTACTATCCCAAGATGACTGCTACAAAATTATGTAAAAGGACTATTTCTTAACACGACTATCTAAAATATTAGATCATTTCAATCCTGTATGCTGAAGATAAATAGTATCAAACAACTTTTAAACGCAAAACCAAGATCCATTCTTTTCTCCAGGGGGCACTGCCATTTCCACAAGACAGGGAAAAAAAGGTTCAGTGCTTTTTTTTGCTTATGGGCATCCTCTTGTTGACATTTGATCTAGAGGGTGGTAGACAGGTTTCTGTCCTCCTGATGAGGCCATACATGTCCGGGTGTGAAGAGGGCACTGGTAGTAGCATCCATCTATTACTGCAGAAGTTAGAAACAAGGAGCTTACTGCCCTGCTTACTTAAAAGGCTTAAGACAAAAAGAAACGGAAGTATAAAAAAGGTTTTGTACTTGGAAGGAATTCAGAATCGGGTTCCTCCTGATCCTATGTTCCTGAGAGTCACATAGCTGTTTTAAACAGAAAGCTTTTTTACTGAAAGGTAAAAGTATATATTACCTACAGTAATTATATCTACACTACCTGTCACACTAGAAAATCCTTAAAATATGTATAAATCGTAATGGAATTCCTATTAACCTTATGTTTCATGGATATAATAATATTCAACCTTAGTAATGAGGTCCTATCTGAAAAGCTAGCAACTTGCTTTTAAATCTCTTCGAGGAAATGACATTACAAAGTGTGAACTAGCTCTAGGGCTTATATATGAGTTTAAAAAATGGCCATTAACTCTTACAATAACATTACTGCATAGCAAATTCTTCTGAATTAAAACCAGTAAGGCAAATACTGTCAATTATGCATGCATATCTAAGAGAGACTGATTACACAAATATTCACGGGCAAAATTAGTATTTATTAAATATGTATAAGGAAAGATGGGAAGGCAGTTCTTTTCTTCTGTAATCCTCTTCCAAAAAATAACTTTTAAAATCTTCTTGATGGGCCGGCCCGGTGGCGCACTGGATAGTGCGCCGCTTGGGAAGC
>NW_007737202.1:2615-3175 GCF_000696425.1 Galeopterus variegatus | reverse complement strand
AAAAAAAAAAAAATCTTCTTGATACTTCAGAGGATAAGAGAATTATATAAGTTTTTTTTGTTTTACTATAATGCTCACAGTATCTTCTGTTTACATCCTTCACCTGCTTATCATATTATGACAAAAGTGAAGGAATGCTAGATATTCCTCAATATCCAGTACCTTCGTTTATAACAAAAACTAAAAATATTTGCTAAGAATAAATTCAATTAAATAAGTGTCTATATAGTGTTTAAAATAACTTTGCTTTTAAATTTAATATGCTAAGAAAAAAATGATTGACAAATTTAACTATACAAATAGGCAAAAAATTCACATTAAATTATGAATCCATTTTTATCCTCATTAAATTGGCAAAAGAATGATCATATACAGTGTTGGCAATGGTACAATGACACATGTACGTTTACACATTACTGAGGAAGGAGAAAAGTAGAATCTTTCTGGAAAGCAATTGATAATAAGTAACTGAAGTCTTAAAAAGCATTCCCTAATAATGTGACTTATTATTTCCTCTTCTAGTAATTTATCCTAAGGAAGAAAGAAGAAATGTGCAAAAA
>NW_007737202.1:0-680 GCF_000696425.1 Galeopterus variegatus | reverse complement strand
GGAACATCTCCTCCTTCTGAAGCTCCCTTGTTTGGATTTTAGAACACCATACAATGCATCATGGTTCTCCTACATCTCTGAATATTCCCCTTTCACTGCCTCTACTCCCTCCTCCTGTCCCTCTCTGTCCTGTGTTCTCTCTATATACTCTCCTTTGCAGAGTTCACATCTACCTGCTCTCACTGCCTCAACTATGTCTTCCTCACAAATAACTCTGTGCCCAAACTCTAGCCTAGCATCTGTTTCTTTCTTCTGCAACATAATCTAATTTGATCTACAGTGACACAATAAACCTTAAACTAATCTAATTCTCACATCACTCAAATANACTCAATACGATAGGTAGAGTCAGTAAAACTTTCGAAGATAATTTCATAGAAATTATGTGTTAATAATTTTAAATTTTCAAGGGCCCTGAACCAGAAAGAAAAAAGTAAGATAGGTATTTACAGTAGTTTAGAAATAAAATTATATTGGCATCAACTAGCATAGCACTGATAAGAAAAGAAAGAAAAAAATAGATAGAACTTGGTAATGGCTGAACTGTCTGACTTGGATCAGAGGGAAGAGTTAATAGTGTTAATAAAGAATGAAATAAGTCAGGAGATAGAGTTCTTCCCATCTTCAATGGCTCCTTTCCCTCTGCTTTAAATACAAAATTTTCTTCGGAGAAAAAAAAA
>NW_007737201.1:46277-55719 GCF_000696425.1 Galeopterus variegatus | reverse complement strand
TCTGGTTGATGGTTCAAATTCTGATTTGGGGTAAAAGAGTGTGAATTCATCTATCTTGCTCAAAATTTTCCAATTTGCCATTATCTGGAGACCTTGGAGAACTACAAGCAGTGTGGAAGATGAAGCAAAGAAAAACAGGCTCTTTTTTATTTTATTTTTTTAAAATTCTGGGTAGATTCCTCTTCAACAAGAGGGGAATAGTTAAGTAAACTATTGGAGGAATATTATGTGTCGTTAAAATAGTTTTTTAAAATTTTTTTCCTTTTTTCGTGTCCGGCAATGGATCGCAACCCTCAGTGTCGCGCCCGTACCGGACCAGGACCAGCAACAGGATCGCAACCCTCGGTGCTGCGTCCGCACCTTGCTCAGCCAGTGAGCGGGAACCAGTCTGCATGTGGGATCCGAACCCTCGGCGGGAGCGCCGCTGCGCTCCTAAGCGGCGCACTGTAGCAGTGCGCCACCGGGCCGGCCCAAAATAGTTTTTGATAATGTAAAACATGACTATGTTATAGTGTTAAGTCCAGAATCAAAAACAAAAAGAAAAGGCTGGCCCGTGGCTCACTCGGGAGAGTGCGGTGCTGATAACACCAAGGCCCCGGGTTCGGATCCCACATAGGGATGGCCGGTTCGCTCACTGGCTGAGCGTGGTGCTGACAACACCAAGTCAAGGGTTGAGATCCCCTTACCGGTCATCTTTTAAAAAAAAAAAAAAGAAAAAAAGAAAGAAGACTCAGGACCCAAATAGTAGCTACAGAATAATAAGAACTGGGTGGATAAAAGCCCTGCCTGCTGGGGCCTGGCTTACCTCCCCAGCAGCATCTCTTATCACCCCTGCTCCTGGAGGCCCTGCCCTCTGCCCTGCCATCATCCTAAACCCTCATTTCATTCAGGCCATCTCTCCCCCACCCTGCCCCTTTGCCACGCTTCCCCTCTCCTGGACTACTTCCCTTGGTCCTTCAGCTCTCAACTTACACGTCTCTCCCTCTGGAATCCTGTCCCTAAACTCAGAGTCCACGGAAATGCCCTGAGGTCAAGTTTCTTCCATGTGTACTTTTTGTACTTCTGGGTCCTCACACTTAACACAGGGTCTCCCTTCCCCTAGTCTGTGAGCTCTGTGAGGGTGGATGGAGTCATTCAGGGTAGTGTCCTGACAAGGAAAGCTGGTCTGGTCAAGGCATCTAAAATTGAGCTGGGAGGCCATCTCAGCTTAAGTTTTAGGTACATCTTAACTGAGAACATTCTGGAACTTTGCACTCAGCTACATTGGAAGTGTCACCACCTCCTGGAGAAACAATTGCCCAGGAAAAACTCCAGTTCGTTATTTTTTGCTACTTCACTTTGACAATCCCTAGCACAGTGCCTGAAAAAGGGCCTCAAGAAGTACTTGTTGAATACAGACCTGAAGGAAATGGCCAAAAATGTTGCTAGTGGTTGCCTCTAAGTGGGGCAATTCATGCTAATTTTTATTCCCTTCTTTCTAGTTCTCTATATTTTTCAAAGTTTCTGCAATAAGCATGTATGACATGTATGATAGAAAATAAAGGCAAACTTTTTTTTTTTTTTTTTTTGTCTTTTGTCTTTTTCCGTGTCCGGCAACGGATCGCAACCCTCAGTGTTGCCCCCGTACCGGACCGGGGACCGGCAACGGGATTGCAACCCTCGGTGTTGCTCCCGCGCCTCGCTCAGCCAGTGAGCGGGAACCGGTCTGTATGTGGGATCCGAACCCTCGGGCGGGAGCGCCGCCGCGCTTCCCAAGCGGCGCACTTATCCAGTGCGCCACCGGGCGGGCCCTAAAGGCAAACTTTTAATTCTAAAATATCTGGGCAGGTCATGAATAGGGGTAACATCAACCATCTTTTCTTCCTTCACAAAAAAACAGTGGGATTTCACCTGCATTTCTTAGGTCCTTACCTGGGAAAAACATACAAATACATCTGGATTACAAAGTCACCAAATCCACCAGAGTATAATGTGAGCAGCAGGCCGTGCGGGGCTGTGTTATGACATTATCCGAGTGAGCTACATATACCGGCAAACCTCACCCTGGCCCCGGGATCAAGCTTTTCATCTCTGTATTTCCAGCAACCTGCTCAGGGCATGGAATAGAGCAGGTATTTACTTAGTAAATATTTGCTGAATTCCTTGATATCAGCTTTCGGAATAACTTAAATTGATGCACAGGAAAGTAGAATGTGCTTTGTGCCATTTATCTAGAAATTTAGGGGTGTGCAGTAGGAGAAATGTCCCTTTGCCTCAGAAATCGTAGCACAGTTGTCAGGTGTACCCGTGTTCAGTTACACCCCATTAATCTAGAGGTAAGATTTAAAGTGACCGTAATCTTCCAGACAATGACTAAAAACAAAAACAAGCAAAAAAGAGAGAAAAGAAAGAGAGAGAGAGAAAGAGAAAGAAAGAGAAAGAGAAAAAAGCTTTTGAGCATCTGAACAAGTTCATAGGGCCATGTTCTTGTTCTCAAGTTCATACCCTGGAAACCTTCAAGAGCATTGCAGAGCCTCTCTCAGAGCCTATTTGCTGGTTCTTTGGATACAATTCTTTTTTTTTTTTTTGAGTTTTGAATGTTTATTACCTTTGCTTTTTTTTTTCCGTTAAATTTTTATTTTGTCAATATACAATGTATATGATTATTACGGCCCATCACTGACACCTCCCTCCCTCCTCCCTCTCTTCTCCCCCCCAAGAATGTCTTTTCCGTTTGCTTGTTGTAGTAACTTCATGAAAGTATAGTTGTTATATCTTCTTCCCCAACTCCCACCCCCGGTTTTTTTTGTGTGTGTTTTTGGGTAAATTAATTTGTTTATTTTTTTTTTAGCTCCCACCAATAAGTGAGAACATGTGGTATTTCTTTTTCTCTGCCTGACTTGTTTCACTCAGTATTATTCTTTCAAGGTCCATCCATGTTGTTGCAAATGGCAGTATTTCATTTGTTTTTATAGCTGAGTAGTATTCCATTGTGTAGATATACCACATTTTCCGTATCCACTCATCCGATGATGGACATTTGGGCTGATTCCAGCTCTTGGCTATTGTGAAGAGTGCTGCAATGAACATTGGGAAACAGGTATACCTTCGACTTGATGATTTCCATTCCTTTGGGTATATTCCCAGTAGTGGGATAGCTGGATCGTATGGTAGATCTATCTTCAGCTGTTGGATACAATTCTAACAAGCACAGTGTTGAACCTAACAAGGGCTCCAAATCATGACCCACTAGGGGCATTTTTCTCATGTTGCAAAAGCACCAGGACTTTATTGAAAGCACAATATAAGTAACAAAACATCAAAACTAGAACAGGCCTTTAAAGAACGTCTAGTGAAGTCCACCCCTTCCTATAGATGAAGAAGCACAATTATGGAGGTCAATAGGCCTGCCCTAAATCACACAGCAACAGGTAAAACTGTGATATAAAATTAACAAACATATAGACAAAAAACTCCCAGACCCCTGAGTCACTGTACCAGAGCAATTGCAATGGAGGGTCATCATGACTAAATGACAGAAGGGAAGGCAGAGGAGTGAACCCTATATTTTAGAGTGATTCACAGCAAAAATTCTTTTACAATTTCTTAATTGGTTCATAAGAGCGATTATCCTTAGTTATCTGAAGTACTGACTTCTGGGCAAAGTTCCACTGTCAGTATTGCTGGACAGAACCAGCTACACACACACATACACACACACACACACACGCGTGCACACACATTCTCTCTCTTCATATGCCATTGAACAGACTGCATGCTTTGTGAAGGCAGGGTCTTATTTGTTCATTTCTGTACAGTGCCTGAGGCAGTAGTTTTCTAGATGAATGAATAAATGAATGAACAAATGAATGAATCTCAAGATTTAGTAGTCAATCTGTCCTATTTAACTTCCAACAGAGCACGCCCATGTCTTGAGGCCAATTCTTAAAATCCACATTGTAGATGCATTTGGTATGACAGGAAGTAATTAAAACAAACCATAAGCACTCAGGGAACGGTTGTCAACGCTGATTTTGATAACCAACAAACAATGTGGAAACTGCATTTTCCCTTGTAAATGGGGCCATGCTGACGCGTGGAAATGCAAAAAAATTTCAACACACTATATAAAGTCTAGGAGAGGAGAAAGAAATCACACAAAGCAGCGATCTTTCATTTTTTTGAGGCAAGGTTTACACACGTGTAGTTTTGTGTTCCTTTGGCTAGCTCACCTTTTCCTCCACGGAAAACTGTTACAATCATTCTTCCATTTAGTTCCCTTATTTAGCACCTCCTTAAAATTCAAGCTATTATTTCTTTTAATGAGCAAAATCTGGGGATATTATCCTACTCATCTGCATCTTCTCTGAGACTACAAATTATCAAGATGTACCTCATGTCTAGACACTCGCAGGTGTCATTTGAATCCCTGATTTAAGCTGTTTACACCCCACGTTGTTTTATTTATCCTTCAACATCAGGTCTCTGTTTAATTAAAATTTACTTTGGTCCTCCTGGCGCGTGCCAGCACTATCCCCATCGCAGCACAGAAGTGGTTTTGCTCTTGTTAATTCCACCTTTGCCTCTGTCTGCTCTAACCCTAGTGCACTTCGCCTGCCCAAATCCCGAGCTTGCTTTCCTGGAGTGTTGGAGCCGAAAACCACAGGCGAGGGCCAAGGATGCCTCCCCTACGAGCTGCTCTCCGGGCTAACGCTGATCTTCCCCAGACGCTAAATCATAATCTTCGTGTTTTTCGTATTTCACATTCTGGCCACAATTTCGACATCCCATCCCCGTGACATTAGGGGATCATAAATCAGCAGGCGGGACAGCTCCCCTGTACAGACTGGTACGGGCGGACCGGGCTCTGCCAGCGCCCTCGCTCCTGCCAGATGTCGGCGCCCGCGGGGTTAACCCTTTCCCGCAGCTCTGCCTCCCCTGCCGGCCGCCGCTTCTCCAGGCAGCTATTTTTAAAAACATCAAATGGCTTTTCTAGCTTTTCTTTTTAAACGTTCCTTCCTTTTTCCTTTTCCCTCCTTTCCTTGCTTTGCCAGGCCTCAGAGCACTTTAAGGCAACTAAAAATGTTATCAAACTACAGGCAATGGGAATATATACTTTTCTTAAATAAGCGAGTCTTCGTTAAAACCGTTTGTTCCCTCCTCCTCACCTTGTACTGATGAGAGTGAAAAAGCTTATTTTGACGTGGAGAAATATTAATGCTATTTTTTGCTATTTTTAAATAGCTTTATTGAGGTATGATTTACATATCAATGAATTCATCCATTTTACTAGCACAATTCAGTGGTTTTATTTACAGAATTGGGCCACTAGGGGCATAATTTAATTTTAGAACATTTCTATCACCACTCCCACCCCTCCCCCACCAAAAGAAACAGCTCTAAATGTCCATTTGCAGTTATTTCTCTTACCCACCCCCAGCCCCAGGTAACCGCTAATCTACCTTCAGTCTCTATAGATTTGTCTTTTCTGGGCATTTTATACAAATGGAATCATACAATAGGTGGTCTTTTTTGTCTGGCTTCTTTCACTTAGCCGAATGTCTTTGAAGTTCAGTGCTAATGGCTTTTATTATATGGCAAAGCCCTTTGGAAGAACTAAACTGTCTCAGAAGACTGTATAATCTAATGTGTACGAGCTAAATGTGCTCTCAGAGTACATGCTGCACATAGACATGTACCCTGAAATAGGGCAAGAACTCTGTTTAGGATCAAGTTAGGAGCTGTGCGGGGCACGGGGAGGTTCAAGGTGCGGGGTATAGGTGGGGAGGGCAGGTGGAAGGTGGGGGGCGTCTATCAAGGGCCATATGCAAATACAAAGCATCTCAGTTAGTACCTAGCATTGGTCTTGTTTTAGAGTAAGGAAAATTCAAAACTTTCAATTCACCTGTTTTGAAATGACAGGTCAAGGCCATGTAACTTTATTTGAGAAATAAAAGGACTTTTAAACTTTCTCCTTTTCACATGATCTAAGGAGATTATATACGTAAAACTAAATATACATTGTAGTAGTTTGCATACCGAAATGATGTGCTCATGTGGGAAGTATTTTTATATTAACTAATATTACAATTACAGCAAATATATAGTTATATCATTATAACTACTTTTTATACTAACTCATCTTTCTATATTGACTAATATTATATGTCAGTAAGGGAGAGAGAAAGAGGGACTAAAAGACAGAATGGGAGATCAAAGGTAAGCAAAAGGAAGAGAGGAACGAAAAAGAGACTGAGATTTTTGGGGTGACTGGGGAGAGGCAGGAAAGAGAGTAACCCTGGAGTCTGTCCCTGTCCCAGTTCCACTCCCAGCAGGTAGCAATAACCTTGTAGCTGTTTTGCTGCTCTTTCAAACTTCCATCAGGGACTGTTCACAACTGTGCCCTGACAGGAACTCTCCTGACTAAACTTTCTGAAGTACTGCAGAAATGCAAATCCTCAGGCCCTACCCCGGATTGATTAGATCAGAAACTCTGGGGTCCAGCACTTTGTGTTTTAAAAAGCCCTCCTAAGTGATACTTACGTACACTCAAGTTGAGAGCCATTGATCTGCTTATGTTTCCTAAACATGCTATGCCTCTGTATCTGTGTGCCTTCTGTCTGGCATCCTTTCTCACTGCCTACCCCTCCAGCCAAACCTCTCCACCAAACTCCTATCCATCCTTCAAAACTCATCTTTTCTCTGATGCCTTCTGTCTAGTGGTGAGCTGTAAATGTTTGACAATTGGCTCTCCAGAGCCTGATTTATAGCATTTGTTGATTTCTGTAGTGTAAATACTCCCACCATGGCCAATTAACTTCAAGCTTTCAATGTGAAGACATTAAAAGCAGAGTTGGGAAGAGATGCACACTTGCTAGCTGAGATTGGCTCTTGCTAGATGGTTCCAGTGCACGACTTCTATCCTATAGTTAACCCACTCTATTAAGTATTTGGCTCTATCTCTGTCTTCTGGCTTCACTCCTTGAAGGCTGGTTCCATGTCATTCCTCTCTGCCCTCTTCCACCAGCTCTAGAATGGGGCCTACACATGGAAGGTCCTTCAAGTACCTTTATTGAATTGTGCCCATCCTCTGTTGTGACAACATCGTATATCTACACCAACCTACAGAAATGAATTTCTCAAAATGAAAATTGTTCAATAGTGATATAACTATTTAAGCTTAAAAAATAAAGTTTAGATTGAGCATAGTAAAATGTGTTATCTACATTTTATTTCCAAGATTTAGGTACATATTAAAGTTAATTCTGATGGCATCCATTAGAGACCTTATGAATCAGAAGCACTGCTTTTGTTCAGTTTAAAGGTGTGAATAGAAATGGAAGGCTCCAGATGGTGGCTTTACATGGGGGAGGGAGCTGAGAGCCCAGGGAGGTGCTCCTTGCACTGCCGATGACCTGGGCTCACTGTGCCCCATCCCACACCCTCATCTGTAAAGGAGGGTGCTGCATTAGATTGCTAGCTCTAAAGATCTAGCTCTAGTAATTAAATTACAATTAAGAACTCCAAGTGCTCTTTAAACTGAGAAGAAAGCATGAATTCAGAAATGTTGTTTTCTCCAGTTTAAAAAAAGTGTTTCTATTTTACGGTACAGGGTTAAGTACCTAATATGACCTGAAGAGTCAAGAGCTTGTCTTGACGTCTTGTCCTCCTTCCTCCTGATGAATTATCTGACACTTCCCTGATCCTGCAGCTCTTTTCTTTAGAAAATAACATTTGGTTCTGGTCATGGCAGAAGCCTGGGCTTTGTGATTTAAGGCCATAAGGAATGTGACAGCAAATATAAATACTTTCATATCTATAAAAGAATGGGTCCTGAAATACAAATGTAAGCACAAAGCACTCAATATTGGTGCTTCATGTACAATAGGGTTTTCTTTAATCATTAGTGGTACAGTTGCTATTTATCTCTAATTCTCTTTTGAATTTTAAACCTTGGATTCAGTTATAATCTTCTATATTAATAGGTTGTGTTAAGACTGAACTGTAATTTCAGAGCTTGGATTTCACTGGATTAACTTTATAGTGTAAACAATTAGGAAACAGACACTTTTTCTCTAATCTTGCATTTCAATGATCGTGGCATTGATTCTGTAGAGGCAGAGTTTATCAATACATTGTGTTGTGTTATATTAAAATACAAATAAACAACTGTGCCAATACAAGAGACCATTTAAAAAAGACTCTCCAGGAAGGCTTAAATATTTTTGGCAAGTGGGAGGTGAGAGTTCAGGGGTAACTATGCTACTTTGCATGTTTTGGTGAGAATTTAGTGATTTAAATGATGAATCTATTAAATATCACATTCCCAGTATAAGGTTCCCACTTAGCAGAGTGTCTCTTAGTGCCTCTTCATACTGGTATTTAAATAATTAGGGATTTAAAAAATACTTATTTCTAATTGAAGATGTTATAGGTGGCTTTCACTGCTTCATTCAGGGGTAGGTACATCATTCTCCCAGTCTCAAATTCCAGAGGGCTTTTCTTTCTTCCCTCTCCCTCACATTCCATATCCATGCAAATTATTAAATCCTGCCACCTCTTACTTATAAGGCGTCTAGAATACATCCTCTTTTTAGCTTTTATTTTGGTTCTTTCTCAACTTCAGAGTGCATCATCATCACCTGGGAGAGCTTCATAAAAACATACCGTTCCAGGGCCTTTTCTCCAATATTCTGATGCAGGATGTTCAAAGTGGGTCCCAAGAAGTCATTTCTAACAAAGAAACCAGGTGATTTTGAGGGCCTTCCCTGAAGAGGCTTGAGAAGGTGAGCAAATGGAACCGCCTAAGAGGGAGGCAGCACGTTCCAGGCAGGGAGGCCAGCAGGTGAGAGCTCTGGGCATGAAGGAGCAGGAGTCGAGGAGAAGGCTGATGGGAGGCTGGGGAGGAAGAGGAGGCCCCTGGGGCCAATGTGTGGGGCCTCCCAGGGCTGTGAAACAGCTCTGCTTTGGACAGGTGAAATCTGAGGTGGGAGTCTCAGTTTAAAATGTCAGTTGGAAGTAGGGAATGAGGGTCAACTTCTCAGGAAAGAGATCTGGGCCAGATGTGATCGTCTGTCAATTGACATGAGAAGGGAGTCAAGATGGAACCCCAGTTAAACAGTGACTGGGGAAGATGAGCCAGCAAAAGAGACAGGAGAAAGAAAGGAAAGTGCTGTAAAAGCCAAGAAAAAAGAGAATTTTAAGAAAGAGAAAGTGGTTGACTATATATCACAGTCACCCTAGCATTTCCTGTGCCCTGGACAAAGCAGGTATATAATAGCTTTCTAAACTGAATGGAAATGTGCCCGGGTCAAGGAAGGTAAGAACTACGTGGGTCCCTGTATGACCTTGGCAAGGCCAGCCTCAGTGCCGGGGGATTGGCTGCATCGTAGTTGGTTGAAGAGGGACTGAGTGGTAGAGATGTGTAGACAGCAAGTGTAGACACTGAATAAACATCACTGAA
>NW_007737201.1:0-45395 GCF_000696425.1 Galeopterus variegatus | reverse complement strand
AAAAAAAAAAAGACAAAAATAAATAAATAAATAAAATGTCAGTTGGAAGCAGGGAACGAGGGTCAACATCTCAGAAAAGAGATCTGGGCCAGATGTGATAGTCTGTCAATTGACATGAGAAGGGAGTCAAGATGGAACCCCAGTTAAACAGTGACTGGGGAAGATGAGCCAGCAAAAGAGACAGGAGGAAGAAAGGAAAGGGCTGTAAAAGCCAAGAAAAAAAGAGAATTTTAAGAAAGAAAAAGTGGTTGACTATATATCATAGTCACCCTAGCATTTCCTGTGCCCTGGACAAAGCAGGTATTTAATAGTTTTCTAAACTGAATGGAAATGTGCCCGGGTCAAGGAAGGTAAGAACTACGTGGGTCCCTGTATGGCCTTGGCAAGGCCAGCCTCAGTGCCAGGGTATTGGCTGCATCATAGTTGGTTGAAGAGGGACTAAGTGGTAGAGATGTGTAGATAGCAAGTGTAGACACTGAATAAACATCACTGAACAGGTAAAGGGAGAGATGGGACAGTGGTTGGATGGGGAATCAGGGTGGGAGGAGAGTTGGAAGATGAAGGAGTGGGAAAGAAGAAAAAATGAAGGCTGCCCTATTTTTCCTTGGATATGTGACCTCCTTCCACCTGTGGTGCATGGGTTTCCAACAACTGCGCTACTGAGAGGACTTCTGGTGCAGCTTCCCTGTCTTTGTGCTCATTGGATTGCTCAAAAAGTTAATTTCAGGATTTCCTTTTTCAAGAAACATTTTCTTTTAGGTAAAGCCATAGTTAAGCCTATGCTTTCTCCAAAGTGTTTGGCCTCTGTTTTCCTGGCACAAGGGATTCATGAGCTAATGTTGCCTGAGCATGATAGGTGTGACTGAGTAAGGGGCCTTGTCTGCACTGTCTCACAACAGTCCTGAAGGGAGATGTTATTCTTTTCACCCCTCTGATGAGGAAACTGCCCTCAACATCCCTCAGCTGATAAGTGGTCAAGCTGGGGTTCAAGCCTACTTCTGTCTGACTCAGAAACTTCTTTACCCCACCCAGGCTGCCCTTGCTTCAACTGTATAAATTCCAAAATGACATTACTGCTTTCTCCCAAGTTCCTGACCTTTCTACATTCCAGACAGCTCTTTCTAATTGAGGTGTAGATTCTTCAGTCGCTGAAGGCAAAGCCCTTGCATTTCTGCCCAGCCCCCTGCTCTTGCCTCACCCCCTCCACAAACCACACAGGGATCCGGCGAGAGGAGCTGCCTGCTGCGTACCTCCCAGAACCAACATCTGCGTGCCCTGTGCCATCTGCCGCCTCGCAAATGCAAAAGCACGCCCGAGCCAGCTTCGTGTGTGGTCCAGCACCCCAACGGAGCCCCTTCCAGCTCAGAGAGAGATCACATCTACTTAGCACCTTGTTGAAGTGCTAGGCACTGTGGTGGGTGCCTGGTGGATGGCATCTCATTCGGTCCACACATGGCTGCGAGCTAGATCCTATCATCTCCATTGCATATGCGAGGTAACTGTGCCTAAGAGAGAGGAGGTGACTTCCAGGGACCTCTACCTGGAGAGACGTTGGAACTTGGACTCAGCCCAGCTCTACCTGTGTCTTCAGACCACCTTATTACACCATCACCCAGCACAAGGATGAAGTCACAGCAGCGGACTCTTCAGGCTCAGAGCTGGGCCGTTCCAGGAAGTATGCAGATAGGGAGAAAAGCGACTAGTTGAGAATCTGTTGCTACTTTGCATGTTTTGGTGAGAATTTAGTGATTTAAATGATGAATCTATTAAATATCACATTCCCAGTATAAGGTTCCCACTTAGCAGAGTGTCTCTTAGTGCCTCTTCATACTGGTATTTAAATAATTAGGGATTTAAAAAATACTTATTTCTAATTGAAGATGTTATAGGTGGCTTTCACTGCCAGACAAATTTGGAGAGGAAACATTTGACCCAAGGACCAGAAAATCTTAGCTGGAAGACAGGACAGCAGTACAACAACTGGAGGGGAAAAAACATCTTCAGGTCAACACAGCTGATCTCCTGGGCTACCCTCAGCCTAGTTCATGCTGGAATTAGAGCAGAACCGTTCGGCCCACTGCCTCTGCAGGTACAAAAACCCAGTAAAGGTGCAGCTTAGAGGGGATCAGAAGTATGCTTATGTCCCCTTCTTCTGGGACTGCCAGCATACCTGGTCCTAGGACCCCTGCCTGACACCATGTCTCCACCTTGTAGGCATGCCATTGTCCCACGACCAGAGTCCAGACTCCTGGCTTCCTTGCCAGCCTGGCAGCCTCCTTCCAGACAGTAGAGCAGACACTGTTCAGAGCATTCTGTATACTGGCTGCTGGGGGCGCTATAGGGAATCTTCTGCCAACTCCACCCACGTTGCCAGGGAGATGGGGCTGGGGCTGACATGTGTCACACCTGTGCGCAGTTGGGAAGAAATTCCCAAACTTTTTCTTTCCCTGTGGAGTCCCTCTGGATTTAAAAATGGAAAGCAGAGTAAGTTTATAAATTTTATAAAGCTTTCATAGGCTTTTTTCAAGCAGTGAAGAGGTTCTTCAAAAACCTCCCAGACAATGGTATTAAGGCACCTCTGAAAGCAGTTATCCCAAAGCTCCCTCTTTCTTGCAGTAGTTTTAGAATTATGACTCATAGCCAAACACCCAGCCACTGAAGTTGGGGCTCTAGACCTAAGGTTCATGACATACCACTGTGGGATTCTGGGGTTCTATGAACCCCCTTTGAATATATGTAATATTTTGTGAATCAGCATATATAAACATTTTTTCCTCCATAACTATCATCAGATTCTCAAAGGATCCTTGGACCAAAATGCCAAATACCATTTGCTCTTGTGTTTTTTTTTTCATTTTTGTCTTTTTTACTGACCAGTAACGGGATCGCAACCCGCGGTGTCGCGCCCGTACCGGGGACCGGCAATGGGATCGCAACCCTCGGTGTTGTGCCCACACCACGCTCAGCCAGTGAGTGGGAACCGGTCTCCACATGGGATCCGAACCCTCGGCGGGAGTGCCGCCGCGCTCCCAAGTGGCGCACTCTCCAGTGCGCCACCGGGCCGGCCCTGCTCTTGTGTTTTTGAGGCAATGATCAGGTAGGACTCTTTGGAGAGAAGAAAAAGGAAACTTTCAAAAGAATTTTGGATTTTAATATAACCCATTTATTTACAGCCAACTGATCTTCAAAAAAAGGCACCAAGAACATACATCGGGGAAAGGACAGCCTCTTCGACAAAGAGGCTAGAAAAACTGGATAACCATCTGTAGAAGAATGAAACTAGACCCATACCACTCACCGTATACCAAAACCAACTCAAAATGGATTAAAGACTTCAGTATAAGACCTGAAACTATAAAGCTCCTAGAAGAAAACATAGGGGAAACTTTTCAGGATACAGGACTGGGTAAAGACTTTATTAAGACCTCAAAAGTGAGCAAGAAAAGAAAAATAAACAAATTGGATTATATCAAACTAGAAAGCTTCTGCACAGCAAAGGAAACAATAAACAGTGTGAAATGACAGCCTACAGAGTGGGAGAAAATATTTGCAAACTATACATCTGACAAAAGATTAATATCTAGAATATACAAGGAACTCAAAGAACTTAGTAAAAAACCCAAAGTAACCTGATCAGAAAATAGGCAAAGGAGCTAAATAGACATTTCTCAAAAGAAGATATAGAAATGGCCAACAGATATAGGAAAACATGCTCAACATCACTAATCATCAGGAAAATGCAAATCAAAACCACACTGAGATATCATCTCACCCCACTTAGACTGGCTATTATCAAAAATACAGAGAACAACAAATGCTGGTGAGGATGTGGAGAAAGGGGAACCCTCCTACACTGTCGGTGGGTCTGTAAATTAGTACAGCAATTATGGAAAACAACATGGAGGTTTCTCAAACAACTACAGATAGAACTACCATACAATCCAGCAATCCCACTACTGGGTATATACCCAAAGGAATGGAAATCATCATGTTGAAGGGATACCTGCACTCCCATGTTTATCGCAGCTCTATTTACAAAAGCCAAGAGTTGGAACCAACATAAATATCCATCGATGGATGACTGGATAAAGAAAATGTGGTATATATATACTCAATTGGATACTACTCAGCCATAAAAAAGAATGAAATTCTGCCATTCACAGCAGCATGTATGAGCTTGGAGAAGATTATGTTAAGTGAAATAAGCCACGCACAGAAAGAGAAATACTGCATGTCCTCACTCATAAGTGGGAAGTAATAAATAAATAAATAAAGAAGAAAGAAAGAAAGAAAAGAAAAGAAAGAAACAACAATCACAGTAATATGAGGGAAGGCAGTTAGTGAGAAATTTGTTAGTATTCACAAAGAATGATTATGTTTTGTAGTGATGAATATGCTAATTATCCTGATTTGATACACATTGCATACAAGTACTGATATTCAATTTTGACCCCCACAAATATGTATAATCAATTATGTTTCAATGAAAACAAACCAAAGAATGTTGTTTTGGTGTTGTGTCTTCCCTCTATTGGGAGGTCATTGGGAGGCTGGCTCAGGGTGCTTTTTCTGGGAGCACTTTGATAAGCTGTTTTTACCTCTGTTGTTCTGGATGCCAGGTAAAGGAAGGGAGTGTGGACAGTAGAAAAATCCCATGTGTCCTCAGAAATCCTGTTTCCTTTCTCCCTTCACAGTTAAGCTTCTTCAAAGACTTGTCTATTCTGGATTCTCTCCATTTCTGGCTCCCCATTCATCCTCCAACCTGGAAGATCTGACCTCTCCTCTCCCCAGTCCTACTGAAACTTCCCCTCCCCCAGACTGACACTGACCTCTATCTTAAATGTCCTTAAGAGGCTTTTCAACTCCTGCCCTGCTTGACTCAAGTGTAGTTCTTTATATATATTTAAATAATTAATTTTTATCTATCTTAGTCAAAGCCTGCTCTATCTACAACACTGTTAGCTATCATTAATATACTGTCTAGGAAAAGCAAGAAATTTTAACCACAGATTCTGACACTGCTAAATAAGCTTTATATCAACATTTATAAATTCCTTAAGTATGCAACCCCTATGGAAAATGGTTTGGAGGTTCCTCAAACAGCTGCAGATAGATCTACCATATGACCCAGCTATCCCACTGCTGGGAATATATCCACAGGAATGGAAATCATCAAGTCGAAGGTATACCTGTTCCCCAGTGTTCATTGCAGCACTCTTCACAATAGCCAAGAGCTGGAATCAGCCCAAATGTCCATCATCGGATGAGTGGATACGGAAAATGTGGCATATCTACACAATGGAATACTACTCAGCTATAAAAACGAATGAAATACTGCCATTTGCAACAACATGGATGGACCTTGAAAGAATAATATTAAGTGAAACGAGTCAGGCAGAGAAAAAGAAATACCACATGTTCTCACTTATTGGTGGGAGCTAAAAAAAAAATAAACAAATTAATTTACCCACAAACACACACACAAAAAAACTGGGGGTGGGGGGTGGGGAAGAAGATATAACAACTATACTTTTATGAAGTGGTTACAACAAGCAAATGGAAAGGACATTCTTGGGGGGGAGGGGAGAGAGGGAGGAGGGCGGGAGGTGTCGGTGAAGGGCCATAATAATCATATACATTGTATATTGACAAAATAAAAATAAAAAAATAAAAATTAAAAAAAAATAAATAAATAAATAAATTACAATCATAAGATTACTTGAACCAATCAGAAAGCTGAGGTCACTATAGTGCCAACAAGTAGACTGAATTCCAACCAGGGTCAGGTCTTGACAGGGAGAGACTGGATGCATAAGCCTGTGGCACAGTACAGGAAGAAGGCGCACTAGCCACCATACCAGTGAGTTAGACACAATAATCAACTACATTGTATATTGACAAAATAAAAATAATAAAATAAATAAATAAAATAAATAAATAAATTCCTTAAGTATTTATTGAGGACCTACAGGGTGCCATCACTGTGCTGGTTCCTGATGATGCAATGGTGGCTAACTTGTCCCAGCAAGGTAGTTTTCGATGTGCTATGGGAAAGGAACAGGTGAGGTCCAGGAGCTCTTAGGAGAATTACTCTGTGGTTAGTATTTCAATTGCTCCTATTGGAACTACATTATTCATCTGGGCTGGTCTAGAGTCCCTGGAGAGTTTAGACTTCACAAAGTTAAGACAATCGAAAAGTACTTTTCCATTACACATGCACAGTCAAAGTCAGGCTAAAATGATTAGCAGGACAGACATTTTCTAAAGTGGGGTCAGGGGACATAAGGTGTATATGTAGAAGAGAAATTTGGCTCCAAGTACTAAAATAATCAAAAAATATAGTAGAGTTGCACCACCAACTCTCTAATCTAGCAGGGAGAGAAGGCTGAACACATACGTGTATCATGTGGGTCTGAATATGTACCCACAGCTACAAAGGATAACTAATCAAGGCAATAACAGAATGACAGTGGGATTTTCCTGTTGTCTTGGAATTGCAGTGAAGTCAATAAGCAGCTTAATCTTGAAAGAATCCAGGGGGCTGCGAGAAAGAGTGGCCAGTACCTGCAAACTTGCTGGGAAGTGCAAGAACCAATCCTGCACTTCTTCCTCCTCCTCCACCCCACAACAGAAGGAGCCATGAGAAGGTTGCTGGCCTTAAGGGGAGTGTGGTATGCATGGGCTATACCTTCCATTCTCCATGTGGAAGAGAAGGGGGTGCCTCCCCAAAGCCACGTGATGGAGACCCTAGAGAACCACTAGTGAAGACTGCAGGCTCTAGGCAAAGGGAGGAGATTGGTTTCTTAAACTCCTGTGACTGAGCTGCAGAAATGTAGGTGGCAAGTAGGGGAGGAAGGGCCCAAGAGTGGTGGTGGTGAATGTCCCTTGAAGAACATCCTGGCAGCTTTGGAACTTGAAGTATCGCATTTTCAGGTCCTGTAAACCCACTTTTCAAAGTTCTCAATTCCCAGGCTATCAGCCCTCTCCAGTTAACAAGAGGCTGCTCTATGTACCTCCTGGGGTGCTTCCACGTAGACTACAATGTAAAGTGTATAACATGGTGGCCCTACCCCTGTGCCAGTTACGATGTGTTCAGCTGGAAGTAACAGTAAACTCACCGATGGCTTAATCCAAAATGACATTTACTGTTTACTCAAGAGGATTTCTAGAGCTAAGTGGTTCCAGGACTGGTGCAGCTAAGCCATGCCATTGAGGACCTAGGTTCTTTCTGTTCTTACACTCTCCCATTCTCAGCATGTTGCTTGTGTCCTTGGGGTTGCAACAGAGCTGTTGCAGCTCCAGACATCACATTTTGACACCAGTGGCCCAAGGTGGAAGGAGAGAGCAGAAACACAAAGCTATGTCTTTTGACTGTGAAAGGCTGAGCTCCAGAATTTCCTTATGTCTCACTGACTGAAACAAAGGAGGGCAGGATTACTCTAAATGGTTTAGGCCAACCATGATGCTTTCACTGAGGTCAAGGATGGATTGGTGTCCTTTTATCAGTAATAACGTTGAGTAGGCAATGACTGGGGTCTCCTACATCTGTCTCCAATGGTTTTCTACATCAAGCTAGAACACAGGTTCATTTCATGCATTCCTTCCTTCATTCATGCATTCAATGAATATTTATGGAATGACTTCTACATGCTGGGCTCCATGCCAAGTCCTGGAATTGTTGGCCAATCTCTTTAACAGCACACTCAGGATTCTCTCTTTTAGTCCTGTCTCCTTCTCCAGCGCCTTCTGACCAGCTCAAATTTCAGACTAGCCTCCATTATTTGCCTCCTTGGTTCTCACTTCTGGCCAGAACATTGTTGATCATCCTATTAAAATATTACTTTTTCAGCCTAATAATTAGACTCTTGATAGAGTCCATCAATTTTTAAGCTCTTCCTTGGTATGTTGTTCCCCCATCACCAAGGCAGCTATTCCAAATGTGTCCTCTCAAACCCTATCCTACTCTTCTCATCAGATATTTCTTATTTCCTTCCTAGGGCAAACAGAGGCCATAAATGCAGTTCTCCCAGCTTTCCTCCCTCTGCAGACATGCTTAGATAGCACAACTTCACTCATAATCACCAACAGTTAAGTCTCTTTTTTTCCTGGTCCTCCTTTAAGCCCATGTTACCTCCTTTTTAATATTAACAATAATGTCATCACTAACATTTAAGTATCTGGCCCTGGGCTGAACATTTAACATGAATTATATCAATTTCATCCTCACATCAAATTATGAGAAGGGCATCTTGTCCATTTGATAGACAAGAAACCGAAGCATAGGTTAAGTAACTTGCCTGATGTTATACTGGGTGGAGCTGGCATTCAAGCCCAGATCTGCCTGGAACTTACAAAGTCCTTCTAAGCACTGGGTGAAATCTCCTTGGGCTCACACAGCTCCTGTCATTTGTATTCTCTCTGTGCATACACACACATCCTTTCCCCCTGACAATTCTCCCCATGGATGGCATCTGTCTCTTGTCCATTTTTCTCATTGAACTGGGAGTGCCCAGAGGGAAGAGATTCTGTCTGATTCATAGTGTCCTCCCCAACGCCTGCTATTCCTGCTGCGTGGTGGCCATCAGTGGAGTTTTATTAAATCTTAACCTCTCAAACCTCTCAACTGAGGGGTTGAGAAGGAGTGATACACAACAGAGAGCTGGGTTGAGTTAGGGACTGGATACTCTGCTGAGAGATGGAAACTGGAAGATTTGGGGGTTCACCTCCCTGTCTCTCTCACTCATTCATTAAATATCTACTGGGTGTCTTCCATGTGCCAGACACTATTCTAGTTGCTGAAGACACAGTGGTGAACAAAGCAGACAAAATCCCCTACCCTCAAGAAGCCGCATGCAAATGCTGGGCCCATTTGCTTTCTCCAGGTACTTGGCTCAGCTCTCCAGTCCCTGTTTCTTCCCTGTTTTTCCTAGATGCAGGCACACTTTATAGGTGTTCATTGTCAAACTTTCTTTTATCTCCTAAGAGTTATATCTTCTATATACATCGCTCAGGTTAAACATCTGAAGAACTGTAAATAAGAGCAAGTATTAAAGAGACAAAATCTGAAGGTTTATAAGTCACCTTCCTCGAGAGCCTCTGCCCCAGCACCATCCTCCCCAGCGTTCCTTCTCTAGTCTGGGACACTTAATTCTCCATTTCTGCTTTTTCCTGACTGGAAGTTCTGAGTTCCCGGGAAGGCAAGCACAAGTGCTTTTACTCCCTTTCCCTACCACGTTAGGTCACCTCTGGCTTTCCCTCTTCTGGGCTCAGAGCATCTGGCCTCCTGCCTCATGCTGCTGAGCAGTCCAGGATCTGCTCTTGACCTCTCTGCCCTTCCAGGGCTGGATGAGACCGGGAGGCTGCTTCCCGACCTGTGTGGACCTGGACTAAAGGCAGTGAGGACAGTCAGTTCATCCATCCATCTGTCTGTCAGTCGGTCCATCCGTCTATAGGTTCATTCGTGCCAGGCACCAGCAGAGATTACAAACAAGGAGTGGAAGCCCCCACAAGGTATCACCCCCTGAGCCCAACAAGAGAAGGAAGGATCTTTGTTCGGTGCCTCACTGCTCAGGGCACCCGCGATGCTTAGTGCCTAGGGGCCTTCTCCATCGCTCTGGGAAGGGGCCTGAGGCCTGAGGACTGGGGAAGGGGGTGGGGAGGAGAGAGGTACTGGCTCCACAGGCCTGGGCCCTTGCACGCTGAGGCGCACGCACCTACCCACGCCATCTGCACTCAGGCGGTGGCAGAGAGCGGGCGGGGGGCTGAGGTCAGACGCGATCGCCTCTCCCAGGAGTCCCCTCCCCTCCCCGCTACTCCCAGGGACGGTTCCACCGCCCAAGCCCCGGACTCCTCCGCTAGGACTGCCTGCCAGGCAAAGCCGCACGTGGAGAGCGCGCAACCCTGCCCTCGGGCTTGGCCTAGGGGGCCCAGCCGCAGACCCCAATCTTCCAGGGGACGTTTCCGCGCCGGGCGCGTCCTGATCACGGAGTCCAGAGTTTCGGGGAACCGCCTAGTCCAGGGCGAGGTCAGGGAGCGAGCCGAGGTTACTGACACGCGCCCAGGGTCCCCCGACGCTACCGTCCAGGCAGGCGCCTGCTCCGCCCTCTGGCCTAGTCGGGGTTGCCTTAAGCCCGACTCTGCTATCGCTGCCGCGCCACCCTTCCTGTCCCCCTGCACTCTCTAGCACCGAGAGTCCACTCTGCCTCCATCCCCTGTGCATAACCCTGCCCAGAGGGACGGGATCACGCGGGTCTGCGGAACTTGGGCTCGAAGTAAGGGACTAGTTGTACAGCCACACGGGGTGGGGTCCAGGTTTCCCCAGGAACCCGCGGGAGGGCCCCAAAACCTAACCCGAGGGCACCGAGGCCTGACGGTGCCAGAGCTAGGCTTGGAGTCTGCAGGACTGTAAAGAGGTTCCCTGCGCCCTCCTCCGAGGAACCCGCGGGCGGTGGCCGCGGCCCGTCCGGGGACAGGGCACTGCGCGTCGCTCAGTTAAACCCCGGGGCGGGCGCGCCCCGGCACCGTCAGCGTGAGGTCACCCTGCCAATAGGAAATTCCCTTAAACACCGACTGGAGACGGTCCCCGCCCTCTGCCCAGTCCCTCCCTGGTCTCCCGGACTACCGAATACCTCGGGCATTCATCGCCAGGCAGAGCCAGGCCCTGCCCTCCAGGCCTCGTCACCGCCGCGGACTTGGGACAGGTTTCTCCATCGGTGGCAGAAAGGGAAACCACGTCGGCGGGCATGTCTGTGGCGGGCGCTCTCGGTGCCAGACAAGCCTGCCGTCCTGAGCCCCACAATGCCCTGTCTTGGTTCCACTCTTCCAGTGCTTGGCAGAGTTGGTGCAGGAACAGGGATCTCGGGGGAAACTGAGACCTTTCGGCAGCAATGTGCCCTGGGGGCCACCCTAAGGAGTGCACAGCTTCCTTGGAATAAGGAGGCTTCACACAGCAAAACCTGGACAACACTGGAAGATGCAATTAGCAGGTGAATCTCAGGCTAAGAATGTGGCTATTCACCATAAAATCTCTCTCCCTAGTGGGATGATGAAGGTGCCACAAACCCCTCCCTGCTGGGGTGGAAGGTCCAGGGTGTGAGCTCATCTCCATTTCCAGTGTCCCTCCTCTGCACACAATAGGAATGCAAGGCACAAAGGGAAACCACGTTGGCGGGCATGTCTGTGGCGGGCGCTCTCGGTGCCAGACAAGCCTGCCGTCCTGAGCCCCACAATGCCCTGTCTTGGTTCCACTCTTCCAGTGCTTGGCAGAGTTGGTGCAGGAACAGGGATCTCGGGGGAAACTGAGACCTTTCGGCAGCAATGTGCCCTGGGGGCCACCCTAAGGAGTGCACAGCTTCCTTGGAATAAGGAGGCTTCACACAGCAAAACCTGGACAACACTGGAAGATGCAATTAGCAGGTGAATCTCAGGCTAAGAACGTGGCTATTCACCGTAAAATCTCTCTCCCTACTGGGATGATGAAGGTGCCACGAACCCCTCCCTGCTGGGGTGGAAGGTCCAGGGTGTGAGCTCATCTCCATTTCCAGTGTCCCTCCTCTGCACACAATAGGAATGCAATCAACTTTTGTCACTGCTAAGGCTGGGAGAGACTAATCATGTGATTCTTCCTGGTGCTTGAGCCCCATCTTTTCTGGCTCTAGGAGGAGGGAGGGATCTTTAGGAGGCAGCGGGGAAGATGAGACGGTCTCAGAAACAGCAGGCTCGGATGGCATTGGACCTCAGGACTCTTGTGTGAGGCGCATCAAGAGACGTGCAGAAGGCAGGAGCGGGAGCAGGGTTCCAGAGGGGGTAAGGATTCTGGGTATAATGGGGCTCAAGTGTCAAGTTTTACCAGAATTGGACAGGGGGACAGCTCCTCACTTCTGGCAGAGGCTCAGTGTGTGAGGACACCAGGGGTCTCAAGAAAGGCTTGCTATTTGGAGCTCCAAGAGATCACTCCTGGGATATGTATCCTGTCTGGGCAGGTCCCTTTGGTCATAGTGTCACAGTCACAGTGGGGAGGCGCCCTCAAGTGGCTTCACAGCAGCAGACCCGAAGGAGAGGGACGGAGCTCAGGAAGGTGAACACCTGTCATCCCCTCCTCTCCCTCCTCCCAGAAAGAACTTGGAGAGGCTTTGAGGAGCCGGGAGGAGAGGCTCAGCAAATGGGTCAAGAGACATTGAAACAGGAATGATTATTGATAACGTGTCCCCCTTTGTACCTGTAGGCTGGAAAGTTCTGAGAGAACTGGAATAGTCAAGAATATGATATTGTGATCCTCACATTTTTGATTTGTCTCCAAACAATAGTAATTCTTACAGTAGCACTTACTATATATCTTCTGATTATAAATCAGAATTTGCTTATGAAGAAAATCTGGACATATAGAGAAACCACGAAAAGAAATTAAAAATGACTGCCCCCCCAACCACTCTTTACATTAAATATTACACATATTGTTTTGTAATTTACTTTATCCACTTAAAAGTACATCATGAATCTTTTCACATGTCAATAAATGTTCTTTTACATTATCATTATTTTTGTTTTCAGGGCTGCCAACTTTTTGTCTTAAAGATATGTAAAGCAACTAATACTACTATCAACAATATTTCGTAAAAGAAAGGATGCTTCAATACCATAAAAGTTGGAATAATCTTATAATAAAAATCAAATTTGAGTCAATAACCTACTAGCGTTTTTTTTTCCTCTTCGTAGATGAAGATAGCTGAAAATTTCTTCTTTGCCTAGAATTTGGTAACAATGGCCTAAAATCCCATTTAGTCCAATCACTTCAATTTAAAAGGCTGAGAAGTGAGTGGTTTTGTCTGATTAATATTAAAATCACAGCTTCTGACAACTAGCAGAGTAATAAAACCTCACAGATACCCAGGAACTAAATACACTGCTAATTAGGAACCTTAGTCAATATTTACCTTAAAATAAAACACAACCAAAAACCTCCATAACTAATGTAAAACCAAATAATTCTACCTACTTTGCAGTAGAAATACTTGATATACATGGTTGTAGCTATTATAATTTGTCAAGGAAAATAACCCCACATCATAAACAACCATAATTATATAACCTACGCCATAAATGATGTCATCTGAATTGTGAGTTTCAAATTGTCCAAAATGTCTCATTCTCAATTATACCTTCTGTAGATGCCTAATATCTGTTGCTTGAACAGATAATGTCACACTAAATCACTGCAAAACAGGATTCTTCACATTAGAAACTTCTCAACCTAGTACAAGATCTTACTTCAGAAATCACTGAAACATAAATGATATAGAGAAAAAAAAGGTGGGAGGTCCACTTGTCTGATACCTCATTCGAATGAAAAGGCAGTTAGAAGATTTGGGGTATTTAATAGAAATTGCACATAATGATTTTTGTATAAGAACATCGCACATAGTAACTAACCACACCCAATTTATTTTTTAGGCTAAATAATATGAAAAGGTTTTTTATGTCATAAAGGAATTCTAGTCCACAAGAATGTAATAAACTTCAAGCTAACCTTGAAAATACACTTACCTAATTATTCTGGACTATCAAAATGCTCAAGGAGATCTGTATTTCACCTGATCATTTCCAATTTCACCCCCGACACACCCATATACTAGACCTTCGAAAAATAGTTTTGAGAATTGTTACTAGGCCCTTCTTACCAATTATTTATAAAAATCCATGACTATAATTTCAAATTCAAAATAAAGAGTATGTTTTCTGAACCGTCTAGGTACCCCCCCTCCAAAAAAAAGTTTAGTCTGCTCAAAGGATGTCCCTTTATTGGAAACTTTTGAGTTTATGGATTTATTTCTCCCTAAAACAACCATTAAAAGCATGATCCTTTCTTTTGCTGACCCATTTATACTTATTTTTTTAAAAAGGGGGGTGTAGGCATAAAAAAAAATTTACCTGAAAAGTCAGCGTTTGTAGGATTTTAGATTTTGTGCTGAACATGTGCCTTAAAGACATGTCCAGGTCAGTAACACAGCCTTCTTTAAACCAGTGTACACAATTTTGGTATCAATTTTAACTACTGTAATACACAAAGCTGTGCATTTTTTAGAAAACTGTGATAATATATGAGCATAATATAGGAACGTTCCTGTTAGGTTGAATTGATTCCTTTGACTTCCAAGGTAACTGGAGTTTGCTGAGTGTAAACTTGTGATTGATCACTACTGAAAACTCAAGTGTACTAAAAGAAATGAGTGTTGACCTGTTTTACCAATTTTAAATTATCTGCTTGCCAAATTATGTATTGTCATGATTTTTCCTTCTAACCTATAAAATCCCAAAACCTAATCTCTAAAAAAATATATATCAACTACTCCTGTCTTAATTCTTTTATTGCTCCTAATTCTTTTATTTTCACATTTTCTTTTTTCTGAATCACAATAAATGTAATGTTTCTGGTCTGAGTCTTTGAAGAATATTACATAAACACCTGTCTTCAAAATCATACTTTTAAGAAAAAGATCATATAATTTAAAAGAAGATGAAATTCTTATTTTTCTTTCCAAAGCAGTTTCTTACTAGTATAAGCCATGTGCTTGATTAGCCATAGTGGGGGAAAAATAATCTTCCCATGTCTTTAACCTCATTACTACTATTTCTGTCATGAATGTGAGGCTCTTCAATCAAGAGGCTTGATATTTTCTGTCATCAATGTGAGGCTCTTCAGTCAAGAGGCTTGATACTATGTGCTCCAATTCCTTCCATGTCTTCAGTTCAAGAGCTTGCCACTCTTTGGGCCAGAATTCTGGAACATTACACTTTAAGACATCCTTTATGACTACTTTAAGTCTAATATCACTTTGATCTAGTTTTCCACAATTGGTTCCTTTAATGATCAATTACATACCCATGAAGAGGAATACAAAGAAGTTACTGCCCCCTTTATTACTGACCTGGCTCACTGATAACTAAGCAGAATAACATTCATAGTTCACTTTGACTGAAAAATGTGAAAACACTGGAGCGATATTTTCTCAATGTCATTACCACTGTCAATCAAGGTCATAACAGGTTTTTCCCAGATTGTGTCAAGAAATTAATGTAGTTCAGTTACACTCTGTTTTCTTGGTTAACTAAGTAAGATGAAAAAGTGATAAATTTTTTTGAACTTACAAGTACAATCTGCATATACATGATTTTAAGAATATTTAATATGTTAAATCCAAGATACAACTATATTCTAATGTCAATATTTTAAATTTTGAGAAATGGATTCTGACAAGACCAAAATAACCCACAGCCCATGAGGTTGGTTTTTCCTTTTTCTTTTCTTTTCTTTTTTTTTTTTTTTGGTTTGAACAAATGTGCACCACGAAGTTTTACCAAGTAAGGCAAATGCCACACATGTGAAAGCTGCAGTTTGCAATGCATCATATCTAGAACCCAGGGAAGGTGAATTAGACAACAGTGGCGGTCATTCTAATTAAACGATCAGGTAACATCGTGACAAATTGATATGCAGCATCAAAACTGTTCATTTAAGTTTCTTTTTTCTTGATAATCGGTGGTCCCACGTTGTCTCCAGTCTCTTCGTTGTGTGAGAGCCATCACCGAATGGGGACTTTCTGGACCTCCAACGATGGCAGTACACAGCTTTATCTCCCAAATCCTCCATGTCAAAAGCATGCACTATCTTGGAGTTGTCTTTTTGGATGTGAAGGTTTATCATTGATTGCGATGATCTTTAACATAAAATCTTACGCAAGCTAGATAACCAATTGCAGCTGCCCCAGCAGCAATGGCGACTGCTGCAATCCATTCAACTCGTACGCTGGAATTGTAGTCAGACCCATGGCGCTGTCGCTTGCAAGGCGTGTTCACAGGACACAGAGCTCAAACCGGCTACCGCGGACAGCGGGAGTCAAGGTGCGGGAAGCGTTTTAGGAGCGCCGACACCGGGCTCTTTACATTATTTTTAAATGGTAGTTTAATATTCCTTTCTGTAGGTCTGCCAAAAATTATTTAACCCGTCCTTCTACTGGACATTAAGGTTGCTTACAACTCTTAGCCCTAAAATAAGGCTGTGAGCAGCTCTGTAAACAAATCTATGCACACATACATAATGAATTTCTTAGGATAAATTCCTAGGAAGATAATTGCTGGTCAAATGGTGTGCACATTTTTAAGGCTTTTGATAGACATTGGCAAATTGCCCTCGGCAAGGATGTTTCAAATTACACTCGCATTTCCAAAGTATGAGAATGACTGTTTCCCACACTCTCACCCAAATTTAGTATTCTCAATCTTTTTAAATTTTTTGTCGGTTTGAAAGTAGAAAGTGACAATGTTTAATTGTTTAAATTCTCATTTCTTTGATTATTAGTAAGGGTAAGCAAACATCTTTCCACTATTTTTATTTTGTCTTATATAAATTGCCTGCTTATATCATTTGATTATTTTATTGAATGCATATTATACACCAGACACTGTGTTCAACTTTTTTTATAATTAATTTTCAGGAGCTCTTTATGTAATAATATTATTAGCCTCTTGCTTCCATAATGAAGACTTTATCCCTGTTTGTCTTTAAACATTTTTTATTTCTTTGCCTTACAGAAGTTTTAAATTTTTATGTAGTTAACATGTCAACTTTGGTGTTACATCAAGAAATGTTTTCTACATATCAAGAATATAAAAACATAATTTTCTATCCATCTCAACTTTTTTCCTCCAATTTTTCTAGGCAGGAGTGGAGATGCTCCCCACTTCTGGAGGGCGAGAGTTCAGGGAGCAGGAGTGTAAGGGGTCGCAGGATGGGGAAGCGGGCTTCATAGGGGCCAGTGAACCCTCTCAGCCTTTGGTGGAGGCCGGGATGCTGGGCCTGGTTCTTGGGATAGTTTTCACCTTTTTCTCCCAGTTATTAAAATTGTGATAAAATACATATAATATAAAATTTACCATCTTAACCATTTTTAAGTGTCCAGTTCAGTGACATTAAATACATTCATAATGTTGTGCATCCGTTATCATATAACTCTTTTCAGCTTAAGAACTGACACTCTGTACCCATTAAACAATAACTCCCTATGCCACCCCCTCCACTCCCCGGCAAACACCTTTCTACTTCTTGTCTCTATGATTTTGATTACTCCAGGGACCTCAGACAAGTGGAATCATGCAGCATTTGTCTTTTCGTGAATGGCTTATTTCACTTAGCGTAATATCTCCAAGGTTCATTTTGCTCCTCCACTTTTATAATTTTCTCATTTATATTTAAACTTTAATTCTTCTTGTGTTTATTTCGATGTGTGACATTGGTAAGGATTTAATTTGAATTTTTTCAAAAGTGTGGCCAATTTTCTGGACATTATTGATTGAGCACTCTATCCTTTCTCCAAAGACGTGAAATGATAGTTTTGATGAATATTTCTTGATTTTTCAGGTTTATTAACCATTTGTGTTTCTTCTTCAGTGAGTGCCTGTGCATGTCCTTCTATTTTACTATTAGTGCTTCCATCTCTGACTGATTGGAAAGGAAACTTTATATATCAAGTCTACAAGTCATTTTTTGCTCATTCATGTTGCAAGTGTTTTCTCCAGTTTGCCCTCCAAGGATTAATTTTCATCGTTGTTTTTTTTTTTTTTTTTCATGCAGAGGTTTTAGATTTTCTCTCGTCCTGTTGATCATTTTATTTATGAGTTCTGTACTGGTGGTTGTGTGTGGAAAGGCCTTCCCCATGCCAAAGTCATTTAAATTGTTGACTATAGTCTGTTTTCTTCCTTCTTTTCTTATTCTCTTCCACTTTCAAGTCTATCAATAACTTATTTTGGTATATTAGGCCAAAATATAATTTTATCTTTTCTCAAAAGAGCTGCCCAATGGTTCCACTATATTTATTGCACAATCTTTTACTTTCTTATTTAAAATGTCACCTTTATCATACACTAAGTTCTCACATGTACCAGGTTCCATTTCTTGCCAATATCCTACCTCTGCACTGCTTTTAATTCTGAGATTGCCACCCTGCAAGACCCCAGTCCCGGATCAATCCAACTCTCCCTTCTCCCTGCTCCTCCTCTCCGGCTGCTGAGAGCTGCTGGGGAAATTCAGTTCCGCTGGTTGATGCTGCACCAAATTCATGGACTTCAGCCCCATTTGGGCTTTCAACTTGGTCCTGCAGCTCCCTCTCCCAGTCTCATAATAACTGTTTCAAGCCTCCTTCTCCATCTCCTTCATCCTCTACCCGATCACCCACATATAACCTCACCTTTTACCTGAAAAAAAAAAAATACAAGTTCTATTGGAACTTTCTCAACTTCCACACACCTACCAACCTTCCCTCCTTGAACGATAATTATCAATGTTTGTTGAGTGTTTACTTTGTGCCAGGCACTTTTTCAACTATTTTACATGTGATTCATCGTCACAACAACTCTATAAAGTGGGTTCCATCATTATCCTCAGATAACAGGAAAAGAAACCGAGGCCACATTATGTAATTTGCCTAAGGTCCCACTACTACTAATGGCTAAAAACTGAGATTTGAATCCTGGTAGGGTCTTGGGAGCTCAAGTCCTTGACCACTCCTTTGTGTTATTCTTTTCAGTCTTGCTGTGTTTTAACAGACTGGTTTTAAGCTTTGTTTTCTGGCATGGTAGTAAAATCATTTGCTTCTTCATTTATTCAACTGTTCCACAAATACTTGAGCCTCTTCTGTGTGCTGGGAGCTTCGCTAGAGATACAATGGAAGCAAAAGCAGGCATGGCCCCTGTCCTCCAAAGCTGATGGTCTACTGGGGCCAACAGAAGCTGACCACAGAGTCACACCAACAAACACAAAACCACAACCCCCATAAATGTTGGAAAGGAAAGGAACATAGTTCTACCGCAGGGGACAGCAAAGGCTTGAGGAGTGGCAGTAGGAGAGAGCTTTACTGAGGAAGTGACCAATGAGCCAATGAGCCGAGACCAAAGCGTGAGGAGGAGTTTACTGGGCAAAGGCGTGCATGTCACAGGGCTCCATGCATACTTGGTGAAAAGTGGGGAGGGGTTGCTGGGCAGCCACTCATAGACACAGGACCCCTCTGGGTCCCCATCCAAGCTCAGCCCATAGCTGCCTAAGCCATGGTCACTGAGTAATGACCTTAGACCTGAATGATGTGAAAAGGAAAGAGGTGTGCTTTCTTTCCATCTGGTAGTGCCATGGGCCACTGCAGCTCTTCTGCCCCAGAACCTGCTCTGCCCATAGATGACACCAAGGTGACAGAATTAGACCACAGACTTCCCTGGATTTCTTTTTTTTTTTTAATTTTTTAAAATTTTTTGGTCTTTTTTCTTTTTTGTGACCGGTAAGGGGATCGCAACCCTTGGCTTGGTGTCGCCCACACCGCGCTCGCCAGTGAGCGCACCAGCCATCTCTATATAGGATCTGAACCCGCAGCGGGAGCGACGCTGCGCTCCCAGCACCGCACCCTCCCGAGTGCACCACGGGTCGGCCCTTCCCTGGATTTCTAAATGTTAACAGCTCTTGTTGGAAGAGTCATTATGATTCTCTGTGGGGGAAGGACGCATGTCTGTTTACAAGGCAAACCTGGCTTTCACTTCTGTTTGGAGAGGGGCCCTCCTTTCCCCTGCCTCATGTTTTCAGGTGCAGGGACTAGCATTAGAGGGACACTCCCAGCCTCTATCCCCACTCCTTACTCTCTTGAGGTGGAGAGAGTGATTGTATCAGAAGCTGACACACATTGGTCCATATTTCTCAATTGGGAGGAGCTAATTTATCAATAGTTGACCGCCTCCTCCTTCCTTCTCATCTGGAACAGGCACCAGGCTCCATCCTGGATGACTTTGTGTTTATCACTGAACTTTCCCTGAATGGGCTGTCCCAGTGTCTGGCCAGGGGCAGTATGGAGGGGGCAAATACAGGGAGTGCTAGCAGGCCCTTCTGCCATGAATCTAAAGACACATTCTCCAATCAGCCTGTCAATGATAAAGCCGATGGGTTCCATCTCTATCCATCTCTTTCACATGTCTTATATTCATCAATTTGTTCTGTACTTGAGAGAGAAAAAGAACAGTGTTATTTATTGATCTCCCTAAAACCTGTAGGATACTTAAAGCTTTGTGGTGCTAAATCAACTTTTCTAACTCAAATGCAGGTGGAGACATCATAGAACACAAGGATCAATGCCCACCCCCATCTTCCTTCCCTGCTGTGGAGGTAATGGGAAGGTCAATGAGAAACTTGGAGACCTCAGTTCCAAGCTCCAATATTCTGTCTGAAGCTAATTCCCAGGACACATACAATTTCAAACATAGGAACAACATATATTACCACTGCACAGAAATTCTATCCTTCATCCATGATTTTGGGTCACCCATGCCTTTGCACCCATGAGAGTTGATATCTGTGTTTACCACAGAATTCACATTAGTCACAAAGGGTCAAACTCATATTGGCTAGGGACAGCCTCTCTGTTGCACGGTGTGTCCTCCCTGCCTGGTTAACCAAAGGCATCACGCGGTTGGTCAGCCAACGGAACTAAAATTTAGAGCAACTTGCCACAGGCAGACGCCCACCCAGTGCTGCCTCAGCATTTCTCTGCAGACCCACAGAGTTCTTACAGCTTGCTCGCCCCAGCAGCAGAGAGGGGGCTGGCACTAGATGCTGCCAAACACCAAGACCTGGTCATCGAAGAGAGTCTTATGAGAAGGTTATAGGTGCAGGACTCCAGGTTCAGAGTTTGTCTCTGTCCGGAGACAAACTGCAGCTTCCTTTATCAGAGTCACCAGGAAAAGGCAGGGCACCAGCATGCCAGGGGTAGGAGAAACACAAAAACCTTGAAAGGGGCTGGTTCACACCGTTGTCTCTGGACACTTTGGAAGTCTGCATTTTGTTGATTTATTTTCTATGGGAGAGAGTGAGAAGGGAGTTGAAGATGATTGACAGGTGTCAAGGCTGCGTGTTTGGGGAAAACCATCAGTGTGAAGTAGATTCTTGGTGATCTTTAATGCTTTGTGTTGGTACAGCTGGTAAGAGCGTATACACAACAGTAATAATGGCAAGCGTCTTTGAGACCTTAGAAGTATGCTAAGCATTAAATTCCAAATAGCTTTGGTTGTAAAACAGGGGAGGAAGATGGGGGAGGCTGAGCTTTAGCTACAAATGCACTTGCAGGAGGAATGATGCTGGCCTCTGTCCAGAAGCAGCCTGTCACGAACTCTGTTAATGTTCTAACACCCTCCAGTTGAGGCTGCATGAAGGAAGGGGCTCTCGGGGATGTCAGCAGGGATGTATGATTGGAGGTCACATAGGGGACAGTGAAAGGCTTCTCCTGAAGCCTACCAGCTGTGTGTCCCACCATCCTGGGGGTTCTGGGCTTCTCTTCCACCTGTGTCCTCCCAGACAGAACCAAGGCACTCGCAGATTGCACTATAATAGAGGCTTGTTGAACCCTCTCCTCAGCTCGCTGCAGAAGCACTCCCATGTCAGAGGAAACTTCTGGAGGCTCCCAGGACCCGCCCCCACTCTGGTTCCAGTTTGCAAGTGTGGACTAGGGAAGTATGGAGTTTACTCTAGCTATCTTGACACCTCCTCTACGGTGATTGGGGAGGCCTTCTGACTATCCTAGGATACCCCTGAATTATTTTTTGTAAGAAAAACACCCCCCATCATGCTCTGGAAAAATGTGACCCTGCATCATCTCTGGAACCATCATAAGCACACTTAGGTTCAAATTCAGGTTCAGGATCCAGCTTATCCTCTTAGCCAGAGAAGATGAAAGGACCAAGGCGAAGGGGAAATATCCACGTGGGCAGTCATGTCTTTGCTTATCTTTATTTATTTTAAAAATAGTTATCTTAGATCCTAGAGCTTACATTTTTTGAGTCTGCTGCAAAGCTCTGGCACAGACCCTGTGGTGCAAAATACACCTGGTGGGGAAGCTGTCTACAGAAGTGGGAAGTCATCTTATGGGATTTAAGGGAAAGGTAGACCACAGGCCTTCTGAGACCCTAATTGTCATTCATAGCCAGGATGCTGATGTGTCTGAGAAACAGCAGGGCTACTTCTGCCAAACAAGACTAGATTTATAAGCAAATAGGGCATTGCTATGACAGTGTCAAACACTGGGCAAATTAAGCATATTATTAAATATCAAATATCACAGGCCTTAGCAAAGCCTCTTCTTCCTTCTGTTTGCTCCCAAGGCCCCATTCAGTTCTTTATGCAATATGTATTTATTTGAGAAAGAAGCATTCCTGATGCCTACAGGGTCTGAGTATCCATTTTAGCTTCTAGAATTTAGAGTTAACTATGTCATTTGTTTGCTCAGGAGTAATCTTTGTTAGGGATGTTTACCTTGCCTGTGAAATGTTCGGAGGTATGAAATGCCCTTAGGGGTCAATTGGCCCTGTTTCTTTTCCATGAAAGGAATCCCCTCTGTATAAGTTCTGGCCAAGGTCAAGAAACAGAAAATCCAACTCAAAATAGCTCAAACAATAGAGGTTTTTATTGGCTCTTGTAATTTGAAGACCAGAAGTGGTGGGGATGAGCTTCAGGGCTGGCTTGATCCAGTGGCTTAGTGAGGAAATTAAGAATGGTGTTTCTTGCTGTCTCTGTGCTCTGACTCCATCCTCTCTGAAAGCTTCATCTTAAAGCTGGTCTCCCTCATGTTGGCAAAAGGGCTGCTGCAGTTCCTGGCTTCCCATATGCACACCATGCCCTCCAGAAGATGAAAGAGTTTCCTTTTTTATAGTGCTCTCAGAAAGGTGAGCAAGCATTTTATTTTTCAGAAGCCCCTCATCTTATGGCCCAGATACCCGAATTGGGTTACATGCCCATAGAGGAATCTATGAGTTGATTGGCTCAGGCAAGCATTGTGGCAAAGGGTTTGTGATTGTCTTGGTTGATTTAGACCAAAAAGAATCCAACCCTGGAGCATTCACATCACACAGCTGCTACACAGTGGGGTCTGGGTGAGGAGTGGGTGTTGACATTACCACGTGGTCTACCACATCCTCCCTGGCCTCCCTGGCAGATGGTTACCCAGCTTTCAGTCCCATGGATAGACTGAAGCTGTTGTAGGTCCCTTGTGTCTGTGGCTCAGTCCCTTCTTGGGTGACATATGAGCTGCCTCAAGAAACTGCTCCCATCTCCATCATCTGATGCTTCACAGAACAAGGCCAGTGCCTCCTTTGAGGGATGGCTCTTCTTTCTCCCGAGCAGAGGAGCGGTGAGATATTGAGTTTCCGGGGAGCAGAGGAAAATGAATATGTCGTTCTTCTCTCCACACCTCCCTCAGGGCTCCACCTAAAGAAGGCCACTCTTGGAGCAGTGTCTGAGCGCTGGGGAAAGGAACAGCAACGATACCCTCAGAGAGAGGTTAGAGAAGGTCTTCAAGATATTTACCTTAGGAGGATCTTCGCAGCTTCTCTTTCCAGCACAGGCTGCCCCTTTGTCTTGCTCACGCTCATGTTTGGGAGGTAGCTCCTCTCTCAGAGCCAGTTTAGGGGGCATGGGGTTGTGGTATATATAGAGATTAAACATTACCCCTGTAGGTCAGGTCTCGCCTGATCTGATGTGTGTCTCATGAGAAGAGGCCTTTGAAACATCATGAATTCTATCATTTCAGGGACAAAATAAACTACTTCTTGCCTCAAATATCAACCCACTGGCCTAAATGTATGCCTTACCCCAAAGCCAAAGAATGCCATTAAGCCACCTGAAAAGAGTGATGCGGGTAAATTTTTATTCCAATCTTTGCTCCTCATTTTTTTTCATGGTTATTGCATAAGAAACTTCCTAAATTGATAGCAGTGGTGATTGCTAGACAGTAAACTCCTTGAAGCAGAGGTCATTTTTATGTGACTTTGCATCCTGGCACTCAGCATCTGGGACATAGTAGATGCTCAATAATTGTCAGAGAGCAGAAGAAAGAAGGAAGGAAATAGGGAATCTCTGTTTTGTTCTTTGCCTAAAAGGACTACTCCTAGCTTTTTGCCATTTAACCTAATTTTGACTTTTGTTTTAAAGTAGGCACTCAAAGTGTTAAGAAGTACTTTTCATCAATATTTATTCAATTTTTTCTTTAAAGGCAGTCCCTTGACTTTTGTAGAAATTGACAGAGTAAAGTAAAAGCACCTGGGCTTCCTCTCCCATTTTTCTATTAAATATCCATGAAGATATACAAAGAGAGAGGAAAAAAAAAAAAGTCTTCCCGAGCTTCAGGAACTTGGAAAAAGAATCAAGCCTGTGTCAGAACCTGGGAGGAGTTGGTACTAAATACAGCTTCAGTGCGGCTGGATTAACAGCTAATTCCTCTATGCTTTTTAGTGTAAAACAACGCTGACTAAGTGAGAAACAGCCTTGGCTGGTCCCCCACCAACGGCCCCTAACTCATTGCTTTGCCAGCAGGACTAACCGGGCCACCCCTAGCAGCGCCTCGCCTCTGGCTTCACAGCAGCACATAAATGGCTACACCTGCCAGAGAAGGGGGAGGTGGCGGACAAGTCTGTCCTCCTCAGTCGAGGATACCCAGGCTAAGGTGGAGACAGCTAAAGTTTCTTCTTGAAGCTTCCATGCCGTTTCATGCACAGCCAGGACTTAAAACTCAGAACAATGTCCTGCTTTCCTCCTCCTTATTCTCTGAAACAATATCCACACTTGCAATGGGCATTTCTCTCCTGCCGGGCTGGGTTGGGGCTCTTTGACTTGTCTGCAGAACTGGGATGTGGGCCTGCATAGAGAAAAGAACAGGAACCCTGCCCTCAGCCTCCGGCATGAAAGGGAGCTGCAGCCAGCACCCACAGGGCACGAGGGAGCTCTCCCAAGATGACAGGGACAATCCATGTGCCCTGGCCATATTTCACCCTGTGACACTGTTTCTTAAAGGATGTCACACCAGAAAACAGTGGACACAGGCAGCATTAGAAGAGACACATGACCCTGAAGACTGAGGAAAAAAAAGGCTTTCTCTGAAATTTATTGTAGTAGAATTTAAATTCCAAGAGGACAAATACTTTTTCACTCACTGCTTTATCCCAGCTCCTAGTACTGGGTTTGACATACTAGTTACTTAATAAGCATGTTTTGAAGATAGAATATTACACAGAAAACAGTTCACAAAGTACCTGCTTTGTATTTTTAATAAATGGCAAGAACTCATTTCCTCTACTAGAAAAGATCAGGCCATGAAAAGTGTAGAATGGAATTTCTGGAAAAGTCCAATCTTTGGACCTACAAAGCTGACCCTCCTGAACCATGATGTTAAAGTGTGGGCTCTGATTCAGTAGGTCTGGGGCGAGGCCTGAGATTCTGCATTTCTAACAAGTTTCCACAGGAATCTTAGAAACTTGGAAACTCTAGAAGTTAAAACATATATACAAAAAGCAATGTATATTTTGATTCAAATACAAGGGAAATTATGTTCTTGGGCAGCCTCACTGCTCAGAAACAAAAGCTTTTCATCATGCTTTGATTAAAGGTAAGGCACTTTCTTAATCTAGACCCATCCACTGAACAGCTGGACAAATCCCAGTTTGGAAAATTATTGCCAAATGTTGTGGAATCTCCCTTGCCATGCTGGTTCTACAGTTTGGCTGGAATTCTGTGCTCAGGACAGATGGATGTTTGGGAAATTACTTTGTTTCACTGAACGTTGCAGACCCTGGGACTTATTACCAAAACTACTGCTAACGAACACTTTTCCAAATCATGACTCATTCCCCTGAGCTGACTCTTTGCAACGTCTGCTTAGATGTCCTGATCACTCCTTTTGTCATCTGACTTGCAGACGGATGCCTGATCTCCTTTGATATACTGTACATGACATCCTAACAAACCCTTCTCTTTAATCAAAGGAATCAGACATATGCCACCGTCAGAAGTCGGGGTGGGGCGGACGAGGAGCAGATGTGTTCCTGCAGGTCAGATGGAATGAGTGGATTTGGAACATACACTTGGCATAATCTTTAAATGAACCCTAGGATCTAATTTTAAAATAAAACCCCACATTTTTCACAAGGCACAGACATCGTAGCCAGCAGCTTTTAGCAGCAGCAGGAAAGCAAGAGTCCTGAGATAGCTTTTCATAAATCCACTTAGAAGTATAGCATTATGTGTAAAAAATCTTGGGCCAGAGGGTCTCAACTTTTTAAATATCTAAAGAAAAAAAAACACTTCCACATACAAGTACCAAAAGGGATATAGATCTATGGATTTTAAAGAGGCCTTGTGAATAAAGGCAAATAGGCTTGCCCATACATATGAATTTTTAAAAGATCATACTGCCAGATGTGTATGCACAGTAGGATAGAAATAAGTTAGTGTTCCTAACAATTCAACAGGTGCTCAGCAAAATGTCTGTAATGATGGACGTGCTCAAGGAGTGCTGGGATGAGACGCAGGTGCTGAGCCTGAGGTTGGACTAATTATGTGGGGAGGACCTTTTAGGCCTGAGATGGCTGAGACTCTGTGTCTGACACATGCCCCATTTCCTCCATTCCAGCTCAAGGCTGCTGCATGCGGCTAAGGAAGGGCCACGCCAGATGTGGCTGTCTAGGTTTACTTCCCTTCCACACGACCTGCCTGCTCGGGACCCCCAGTGGGCCTGCCGGGCTAAGTCATCGCAGACCCCCATCCTGCCCCGCACTGACTCTCCGCCCAGACCACTTTTACTGGCAAATGACACCTGCCTTCTCCTAGCCCTTCCTTTTTGACCATCAGTGCCAGTTCCGAGAAGGAAGAGACCAAGTGAACTGCTCTCCTAGAATCTCTTATCCACAAACAGTCTCCTTATTTTCACTATTTTCACCTCTAGGAGACTGGGTGAGGAACTAGAAAGACTATATTCTTTCTTTATATAGATTTGAATCCTAGCTCTGCCACTTTCTGTCCAGTGACCTTGAGAAAGTTGAGTCATTTTTCTGAGCCTCTCTGTTAGCTTTGTGATTCATGCATCTATTCGATGTGTGTAGAGCTTCCACTGCATGTCAAACACTGTACTAGGTTTGGAGGATGTGACAGCAAATCAGATGCCATCCCTGCCCCCAAGGAATTTATAATCTAGTGGGAGAGATGGAAATAAACAGGAAATAACAATGCAAGGTAGGTGACAGTAGGGTGTGTAGGATACAAGAGGGTGCACAGCAGCACCTACCCAGCCTCGTCGTCTCGGAGGAGGCAGCCTCAGGTGAGGATGCAGGACCAGGAAGCGCTAGTCAGGCGAAGGACGGGATGCCGCAGACAGAGAGGGCACGGGGAGGCAGGGAGCTGCACATTGTGTATTGTGGCTCCAGCTTGGATTTGGGGGGAAAGGGAGAAGGTAAGAAATGAGGCTTTCCAGGCAATAAAGAGCCTCAGCACGAAGGCCCTTGTAAGCCTTGATGTATGAAAGTTTGCACTTGAGAGATCTTGAGGGGAGTGGGAGTTCTCCATCCCCCTGCCCTTCTCCATCCTGCCCCATGCACTTCCCTAGCAAGTCCTTTTTGCAAGTCCTTTGCTCCACTTCCAAAATGGATCCGAGATCCTCCCCCTTCTCCATATCCACTGCCAATTGATTCCAATGCAAACAAGCCAAAGCCTGGTTTCTTTGGCACAAGTGAGAGACGCTGGTGTGAACTAAAGCAGTGACCGTGTGTGTAGAGAAAAGTGGATGTATTTGATGCTGAGAAGATGGAAACTCCCCATACTGAGGGAGGTGCTGGGGATACAAAGAGGAGTAAAAACAGACACAATCCCTGCTCTCAAGGAAGTTATCATCCTCTGGAGGAGACAGAAATTAACCAAATGATCACACAAACAAACTTAAAGTCACAACAGTGATAGGTGCCGTGAAGATATTGGTACAAGGAAAGCCTTTAGTGGGAGGAGAGATCCTCATGAAAAGGGTCAGGGAGCACTTTCCTGGGAAAGGTATGCTTGAGCTGAAACCTGAGAACGAGCAGTTCACTTAGCTGAAAAAGGAAGGACCATGAAGCTGGAGAGGAGGGGAGGGGGACTGTCAGTCTTCACCAGCCATAAGAAGGAGCTCCATCTTCCTCCAAGGGGAAAGGAGAAGTCCCGAAGTGTGTTCAAGTAGGCGATGTGGTGGAGATCAGCTTGGATTTTGAAAGGCACGCTTCGCTTCTGTGCAGGGACTAGATTAATCACTTGAAAGAATGACAGAGTGAATGACATATAATCTGAACAATGTTTCAGAGAAGGAAGGACAGAATGCTCAGAGCTATGACCAGGTGAGTAAGACTGGAACATACAACACCTATCCTGGAGTTTCGGTAGAAGAAATGGAAAGAGAAGCAGTTGACTGAGAGGGAAGGCCTTGCTAAATTCCCTTAGTGTGGTAGGCAAATGAGCTGCTAAACATACACAGTATTCTTTTTTTCCTATCTAAGCAAAATCGAGGGACCAACTTCTACCACATGGAAGCATTTCCAGATTACAAAATTATTCCAAGAACATTAAAAATGGTTTACTAGTATAGTAAAATGCAATGTGGATTTCCAAATACTGCTAGAACCACAAAACCTGCCTGGAACTAAGAAGCATCCTAATGATTTAAAAAAGAAAACCCATTCAGAATGGAAAGGAGGAGGCAGAGAAAGGACAGCAATCTTTTTCTGCTAATCTCCATTCAGAAGTCATTTGCTGCTGCTGGTTCTATCCCGTAGCAGAAGCATGAGGAATTGTGTGGTCAACGTCTCCGTGGAGCTAAAACTGCAAAGAAATGGATACAAACTCTCAACACTCAATTATTTTGTTTGTAGACAAGATGACACCCGACGCTTTGGAATGGGGTGGGGGAATCCAACCATACTCACACAAAAGCAACATACGTTTTCCAGAAGACCTCGGTCAATAGTGGGAAATGCCTGCTGGCAGGAAGCTTTTAAATTACTGAGACCATTAGACACAGCAGACATGATTTGAGCAAACATCTCTCAGAGTCAAAATATGAATGGATAATGGAATCTATGAAAGGAAGGATCAATGAGGCATTACAACTTGCGAATACTCACACAGAGAGATGGGCAGATGCCTGGGCAGACAGTTGAACACTGGGATTACACCTCGCCCAGGTTTTTACAAAAGAACTGGGAGTAAATAGACTGGCTATGAAGTGTAGCACTTATAAAATGTTTGAAATCTTTTGTAAGATTTCAGTTGAAGACAGTGGTTCTCAACAGAGGCGATTCTGCCCTTGAGGGGACATCTGGCACTATCTAGAAACACTTTCAGTTGTCACAACTGGTAGGGAGTGGCGTACTTCTGGCATCTAGTGGGTAGAATCCAGGGATGCTGCTGGACGTGCTACACTGAACAGAACCCCTCCCACCCCCACCACAACAAGGGATTGTCCAGCCCAAAGTGTCAATAGTTTCTCAACCCTGGCATAAGAGGAAGACTGCATAAAAGATAAAAAAAAAAAAGGTGCAAAAATCCATAACTCATTGAAATAGAATGTGCATCCTATAGCATGAAGTTGGGCCCTCATAAGGAAGAGGGAGAGAAGCTGCACTTCTGCTGTGAAACTTGCCTCCAAGGTAAAGCAAGAAGAAAAGACTGGGCCTCTCAGGTAGTCCCTACACCTGAGTTATGTAGTTCACCTTGGTCACGCTTTCGTTGCTAGCTGGCTGATAGAGTTTGGATGTGTTGTCCCTCCAAAACTCATGTCAAAATCTGACCCCTAACTGGCTATGTTGGGAGTGGCTTGGGTTATGGGGGCAGATCCCTTATGAGTAGATTAAGGCCCTGGAAGGGCAGGGAGGGAGTGAGTTCTTGCTGTGTTAGTTCCCGTGAGAGCCGATTGTTTAAAGGACCCTGGAATCTCTCTCTCTCTCTCTCTCTTGCTTCCTCTCACCATGTGATCTGCTTGTACCTGCCACCTGCCTGCTGCTTTCCACCATGAGTGGAAGCAGCCTGAGGCCCACACCAGATGCATCTGTTCCAGAATCCTAAGCCAAATAAACCTCTGTTCTTTACAAATTACCCAGTCTCAAGTCTTCTGTTACAGCAATGCAAAAATGGACTAATACAGAAAATTGGTACCAAGGAGTGGGGTATTCCCATACAGATACCTGAAAATGTGGAAGCATCTCTTGAATTGGGTAAAGGGCAAAGTCTGGAGGAGTTTGGAGGACTCAGAAGAAGACCAAAAGATGAGGGAAAGTTTGGAACATTTTAGAGACTGGTTAAATATTTGTGACCAGAATGCTGATGGAAATGTGGACAGTAAAGGCCATCCTGATGATGAAGCCTCAGATAGAAATGAAGAACTTATCAGGAATTGGACCAAAGATCACCCTTGCTACAGCATAGCAAGGAACATGGCTGCATTGTGTCCATGCCCTAGGACTTTGTGAAAGTTGGGCCTTAAGAGCTGTGAACCAGAATGCTTGGTGGAAGAAATTTCCAAGCAGCAAAGCATTAAGGAAGCTGCATGGCTACTTGTAACAGTCTGTGCTCAGTTATGGCAGCAAAGGCGTGATGTAAACCCAGAATTTATAATTAAAAGGGAAGCAGAGCATAAAGATTTGAAAAATTCACAGCCTGGCCATGTGGTAGGGAATGAGAGGAGAAAAATCCAAAGATTCAACAGAGAGACTCAGACATTAGCTTGGCTGTGAGGCAGCCAGATGCTAATAGCCAGGACAATGGGAGAAAGGCCCTGAAGGCATTTGAGAAGTCTGGAAGGGTGACCCTCCCATCACAGGTCCGAAGACCTAAGAGGACTGAGTTGTTCCAGAGGACAGACCCAGGGCACAGCTGCCCTCAGGAGCCTGATCCCTGCCTCCTAACTGTTCTGGTTTGGAGCCTCCAGAGAGAGCGCCCACTGGGGAAATGTCTAGTAGAGCCAAGGGAGTGGGGCTGCGCCAGGACCCCAGAACTGCAGGGCCAGTGGCAATGGAAAAGCTGCAGGCACCAATGCAGCCCAGTGGGATGCTCCCAGCAGAGCCACAGGCTTTGGAGACCTAAATCCCCCATTGTGCTCAGGATGCAGGACTTGGAGTCAAAGAAGATTATTTTGGAGCTTTGAGATTTAATGTCTGCCCTGCTGGTTTTCAGACTTGTTTGGAGCCTGTTTCTTCTTTCTTCTGGACTATTCCTCCCATTTGGAATGGGGATATATTCCCAATGTCTGTTCCACCACTGTATCTTGGAAGTAGATAAATTTGGTTTTGATTTTTATAGGTTCACAGCTAGAAGAAGTTTTGCCTTTGGTGTCAGATGAGACTTGAGGCTCTTAGGTTGGTGCTAGGATAAGCTAAGACTTTTGGGACTGCTGGGATCGATGATTGTATTTGTATGTTGTAATGGATGTGCCATCCAGATCCCCCTTCAGGCCTAAAGTACTTATTTGCAAGTTGCTAGGAGTGCTCCTCAACTGTCAGCTTTCTTTGGAATTGCCTCATCTGGAGGGAGCCACTTCTCCCAAGATCATGTCCTGTCCCTAGGGAAGCTCACATCCAATGACTGGTTGATTCAGGGAAAAAAGATCCAGCCCCCTCACCCAGGACTCAGGACATCTCTGAAGGGCCATCCTAGCTCCAGAGATCCCCGTGGGAAGGGACTGAGGCCTTTGTCAAGACGGCATTACAGTTCGATTCCGTTCCCTGCCCGGTTCTGCTTCTTTGCTCTCCTTGCCACAGATGTTCATCTCTATCGCACTCCTTAATAAAGGCCTGCATTTTCAGCTCTCGGATTCTGCTTCCCAGGAGACCCAACTGGAGACTCTCCTGCATGGAGACATGTGTTGGCTTTCAGCATGATCTCTTGTCTCCATCCAGATTTCACAGATTTGGACAGCTTTGACTCATCAGCGATCACACATCTTTTCTCTATTTTTTCCATGAGTTTGAAGGCATGGGAATGTGCTTTCATTCTTGCTATATTTCAAGAAGAATCCAGGGTCATAAGAACTAATTTTTAAAGCTTTTCATTTATATGTAATTTCAAATTTTCAGAAAAGTTGCAAAAATAGTACAGCTCTGTATACCCTTTGTGCAAATTCACCAATTGTTTGTATATTGCCCCATTTGCTTTATCATTCTCTCTCTCTCTATGTGTGTGTGTGTACATACACACACACACATGCAAATACATGTATATCACATGCTTGTACATATGTATTATTATTATTTGAACCATTTGAGAGTAAGTAGCAGGTATTGGCCTCCTTATGTCTAAATACTTCAGTGTGTATTTCCTAAAAACCCAGGACATTCTGTTACATAATCACAGTATAATGATCACAATTGGGAAGTTTAACTCTGATAACAATACTATCTGTCAATCCATGGTCCATATTCAGTTTTGTTAATTGTCCCAACTACAACCTTATAGCTATTCCTTTCCAGTCCAGAGTCCAATCTAGAATCATTCTTTGTATTTAGTTGTCATGAATCTTTAGTCTCTTTAATCTGTGACAGTCTTTTCTTGCCTTTCATGACTTTGACATTTTTGAAGAATAGAGATCACTTATTTTATAGAGTGTCACTCCATTTGTGTTTGTTTGGTTTTCCACATGATTAGATTTAGGTTTTTCATTTTGGGCAGACATGCCACAGTAGTGACGTTGTGCAATTGTCTGTGTATTATATTAGGAGAGACATGATGGCTGTTTGTCTCAATATTGGTGATGTTAACTTTGATCACTTGGTTAAGAAGGTGTCTCCCACAGGGCCGGCCAGTTGGCTCAGTTGGTTAGAGAGCAGCGTTATAACACCGAGGTCGAGTGTTTGGGTCCCCATACTGGCCAGCCACCAAAAACAAAAAACAAAACAAAACCTTCTTGGCTTCTCCTATTGGTCAATAAGAAGGTGTCTACCAAGTTTCTTCTTGGTTATTATTTTTGCCTATGTAATTAATAAGTTATTTTGGGGAGATACTTTGAGATTATGTAAATATCCTCTTATTCATTAAACTTTCACCCTAATTCTGGTGTTCACTGATAATTTTGAAACTCTGGTATTCCCTCTACATTAATTATTTCTTCTATGGGTAAGGAAGCTGTCTGTATACAAGGGTACTTTAAAAAGTTCATGGAAAAATAAAATTAAAAGATATCTCTCTATATCCAAATTAAAATCCATACATTATAAACCATTCCTAGTGATACCTCTATTCCAATCCAACACTGCAAAGTTTATTCTAGTATTTCCCTTTCGGTGTTTGTAACTCCCTTCTCCAGCAGTGAAAAATTCGGTTTCCATTATTCCTAGTGAATTTACTCACCTGCTCCAGCCTGGAATACAGTAAGTTGTTTCTGAATTGCTAACACACACCACTGTGAAAAAACAAACCCACTAACTTGAATTAAGTGAGTGTTTGAAGGTCTATCCTTTTTTAGGTAAAATTTATGTACAGTAAAACGAAAAGATTTTAACTATACAGTTGATGAGGTTTGATCAATGTGTACACCCATGTAACTATCATCGCAATCAAGACATAAAATATTTCCACCAGCCCAGAAAGTTCCCTCTTGCCTTCTTCTAGTAAATCCCTATATGCCAAGGGCAACTACTGTTCTGAATTTTATCACCATAGATTATTTTTGCTTGTTCTTGAACTTTGCATAAGTGGAAAATATAGTACAGGTATGTGCTCTTTTGTGTCTGGCTCCTTTTATGTAACAATATTTTGAGGTTCGCCCATATTGCGGCATGTACCAGTTGTGACATTCATTTTTATTACTGAGTAGCCCATCGTGTAAATGTATTACAATCTGCTTATCCATTCTCCTACTGATGGACACTTGGCTGTTTGGGGCTCTTATGAATAAAGCTGCTATAAACATTTGAGTACAAGTGTCTTTAAGGGTAAATGTTTTCATTTTTCTTGAGTGGATACCCAGCACATCATAGGATGGTTGTATGTTTATAAGAAACTGCCAAACCATTTTCAAAGTTGTTCTATTGTATATTCATACCAGCAATGCATGAGAATCCCAATTGCTCCACATGCTTGCCAACATTTGGTGCTGTAGAACTTTTAATTGTAGCCACTCTAGTGGATGTGAGTTGGTATCTCATTATGACTTTAACCTGTGTTTCCCTGATGACAGATGATGCCAAACATCTTTTCATGTGCTTATTTATTGGTCATTTTTACATCTTCTTTTATGAAATGTCTATTCAAATCTTTCGTCCATTTTTAGTTGGACTGTTTGTCTTTTCATTATATATTTGTAGGAGTTCTTGATATATTCCTATTACAAGTCTTTTGTTAGATATATGTATCACGACTATTTTCTCCCAGCCTGTGGTTCAACTTTTTTTTTTTTCTCAATGGTGCTTTTTGATAAGCAGATGATTTTAATTTTGATGCTATTCCGTTTATCAACATTTTCTTTTATGTTTAGTGCTTTCCGTGTCCTTTCTAAGAAATCTTTGCCAATTCTCCTGTTTTTATCCTGGAAGCTTCATCATCTTAGCTTTTAAGCTTATATCTATAATCCAGCTTAAGTTAATTTTATGTGTGCTGTGCAGTAAGGGCCAACGCTTATTCTTTTCTGTATGTTTATCCAGTTGTTTCAACTCCATTTATTGAAAGACTTTCTTTTCCCCTAGTGAATTGCCTTGGTGTCTTGATTGAAAATCAGTTGCCTTTATATGTGTGGGCCTGTTTCTGGACTCTCTGTTCTCTTCCATTAACCTATTTCTCTGTTATTACACTATTGCCACATTCTCTTCACTACTGTAGCTTTATAGTAAATTTTGAATTCAGGTAGTGTGTGTCTGTGGTGCATTGCTATAATTTTATGTTCCCTTGGCATCCGTTTTGAATATAAGTTGGACTTTCTCATACCAGAAGCAGGGCTCGGTCACCCTTGACACAGTTTCCAGTTCTACACCTCCTCTTGGAGGTGGTCAATCCAGATACCTGCCTTATACAACTGCCTGCTGGTGACCACCTCCCTATGGGTCAGCTACATACAGCCTACTTGGCTGGCCCCATGGACCCTCACACCCCAGATGGACTGTGCAGATGTCACAATGGACTGCCTCTCAGTCACAGTGTGCCCTCCTGGAACTCATGCCTGCTCGCTTTATTTTTTGGCAGTTGGCCGGTACAGGGACCGAACCCTGGACCTTGGTGTTATCAGCACCGTGCTCTAACCAGCTGAGCTAACTGGCCAGTCCACCTGCTGCTTTAAACTCACCAATTAAAACTCCCACAGGAAACCTGTTTGCATAATGCCCCGAGTTCAATAAAGGCGTTAGTCCAGGGGTCCCTCTCTCTCTCCATGCCTGTGCTCACTGGCCTCTGTGCATGTGGTGTCCAGGCATGCTGTGCACCCCCGAGGACCTGTATTAATAAAATCTTTATTTCCATCTTGTGTCTCTCCTGACCATTGAAGGGGTGTTCTCTATCTTAAAGAACCTAAATTACAACAGTGTCCCTAAGCTTTGTTTTTCTTTTTCAAGATTGCTTTGACTATTCTAGGTCTTTTGCATTTTCACATATATTTTATAACCGACTCATCTATTTCTACAGAAAAATGCTTGCTGGGATTTTGGTTGGTAGGTATTAATCTTTAGAATTATTTGGGGGAGAGTTAAAATATTAACAATAATGTTTCTTCCAATGTGTGAACTTGGTGTAAGCTTGAGTGGGACTTTGGACCTTTGAATTTCTCTCACACAATGGATATGTGCATATATGCATATATATGTATATATACTGGATAGTTCTAGTTAGTAGAAAGTTCTTTGCTCCATTTCCATTGAGCTGAACATTATAATTCCAACCTCTAGCAGTTGGATAGGAGCAGGGAATCAGAGGAAGGGATGTTATATATGTAAGCTGATTCTGGGAAGAGCTGGCAATAGGATGATTAGAAGAGAGGCCTGGGTTCTTCTGTACTTGTAGGCAGCATGGGCCATTGCTCTCCTGAATGTTGGTCCAATGTGGCTCATGGAAATGGTGGGAATGGGGTGGTTAGAAGTGGGGAGAAGCATCCAGAACTAATATTATGGAAAGTTTAGGGTAGAGATAAATTGCATAAGTTCTCAATACAGTGGCTGGTTATTTGAGGGAGTTGATGAGAAAAGGGACCACCTTAGACAGATACACCCACGTGACTATATCTCCCCCAAAGTGACATATGTCCAGTCCAGGGCTAGGTTAAATTTTTGAGGCTGAAAGATAAACAAACTTTTGCTTCTCATGGCTGATCACTTGTGTGGATATTTCACTGTAGCAGAAAATANAGTGTCACTCCATTTGTGTTTGTTTGGTTTTCCACATGATTAGATTTAGGTTTTTCATTTTGGGCAGACATGCCACAGTAGTGACGTTGTGCAATTGTCTGTGTATTATATTAGGAGAGACATGATGGCTGTTTGTCTCAATATTGGTGATGTTAACTTTGATCACTTGGTTAAGAAGGTGTCTCCCACAGGGCCGGCCAGTTGGCTCAGTTGGTTAGAGAGCAGCGTTATAACACCGAGGTCGAGTGTTTGGGTCCCCATACTGGCCAGCCACCAAAAACAAAAAACAAAACAAAACCTTCTTGGCTTCTCCTATTGGTCAATAAGAAGGTGTCTACCAAGTTTCTTCTTGGTTATTATTTTTGCCTATGTAATTAATAAGTTATTTTGGGGAGATACTTTGAGATTATGTAAATATCCTCTTATTCATTAAACTTTCACCCTAATTCTGGTGTTCACTGATAATTTTGAAACTCTGGTATTCCCTCTACATTAATTATTTCTTCTATGGGTAAGGAAGCTGTCTGTATACAAGGGTACTTTAAAAAGTTCATGGAAAAATAAAATTAAAAGATATCTCTCTATATCCAAATTAAAATCCATACATTATAAACCATTCCTAGTGATACCTCTATTCCAATCCAACACTGCAAAGTTTATTCTAGTATTTCCCTTTCGGTGTTTGTAACTCCCTTCTCCAGCAGTGAAAAATTCGGTTTCCATTATTCCTAGTGAATTTACTCACCTGCTCCAGCCTGGAATACAGTAAGTTGTTTCTGAATTGCTAACACACACCACTGTGAAAAAACAAACCCACTAACTTGAATTAAGTGAGTGTTTGAAGGTCTATCCTTTTTTAGGTAAAATTTATGTACAGTAAAACGAAAAGATTTTAACTATACAGTTGATGAGGTTTGATCAATGTGTACACCCATGTAACTATCATCGCAATCAAGACATAAAATATTTCCACCAGCCCAGAAAGTTCCCTCTTGCCTTCTTCTAGTAAATCCCTATATGCCAAGGGCAACTACTGTTCTGAATTTTATCACCATAGATTATTTTTGCTTGTTCTTGAACTTTGCATAAGTGGAAAATATAGTACAGGTATGTGCTCTTTTGTGTCTGGCTCCTTTTATGTAACAATATTTTGAGGTTCGCCCATATTGCGGCATGTACCAGTTGTGACATTCATTTTTATTACTGAGTAGCCCATCGTGTAAATGTATTACAATCTGCTTATCCATTCTCCTACTGATGGACACTTGGCTGTTTGGGGCTCTTATGAATAAAGCTGCTATAAACATTTGAGTACAAGTGTCTTTAAGGGTAAATGTTTTCATTTTTCTTGAGTGGATACCCAGCACATCATAGGATGGTTGTATGTTTATAAGAAACTGCCAAACCATTTTCAAAGTTGTTCTATTGTATATTCATACCAGCAATGCATGAGAATCCCAATTGCTCCACATGCTTGCCAACATTTGGTGCTGTAGAACTTTTAATTGTAGCCACTCTAGTGGATGTGAGTTGGTATCTCATTATGACTTTAACCTGTGTTTCCCTGATGACAGATGATGCCAAACATCTTTTCATGTGCTTATTTATTGGTCATTTTTACATCTTCTTTTATGAAATGTCTATTCAAATCTTTCGTCCATTTTTAGTTGGACTGTTTGTCTTTTCATTATATATTTGTAGGAGTTCTTGATATATTCCTATTACAAGTCTTTTGTTAGATATATGTATCACGACTATTTTCTCCCAGCCTGTGGTTCAACTTTTTTTTTTTTCTCAATGGTGCTTTTTGATAAGCAGATGATTTTAATTTTGATGCTATTCCGTTTATCAACATTTTCTTTTATGTTTAGTGCTTTCCGTGTCCTTTCTAAGAAATCTTTGCCAATTCTCCTGTTTTTATCCTGGAAGCTTCATCATCTTAGCTTTTAAGCTTATATCTATAATCCAGCTTAAGTTAATTTTATGTGTGCTGTGCAGTAAGGGCCAACGCTTATTCTTTTCTGTATGTTTATCCAGTTGTTTCAACTCCATTTATTGAAAGACTTTCTTTTCCCCTAGTGAATTGCCTTGGTGTCTTGATTGAAAATCAGTTGCCTTTATATGTGTGGGCCTGTTTCTGGACTCTCTGTTCTCTTCCATTAACCTATTTCTCTGTTATTACACTATTGCCACATTCTCTTCACTACTGTAGCTTTATAGTAAATTTTGAATTCAGGTAGTGTGTGTCTGTGGTGCATTGCTATAATTTTATGTTCCCTTGGCATCCGTTTTGAATATAAGTTGGACTTTCTCATACCAGAAGCAGGGCTCGGTCACCCTTGACACAGTTTCCAGTTCTACACCTCCTCTTGGAGGTGGTCAATCCAGATACCTGCCTTATACAACTGCCTGCTGGTGACCACCTCCCTATGGGTCAGCTACATACAGCCTACTTGGCTGGCCCCATGGACCCTCACACCCCAGATGGACTGTGCAGATGTCACAATGGACTGCCTCTCAGTCACAGTGTGCCCTCCTGGAACTCATGCCTGCTCGCTTTATTTTTTGGCAGTTGGCCAGTACAGGGACCGAACCCTGGACCTTGGTGTTATCAGCACCGTGCTCTAACCAGCTGAGCTAACTGGCCAGTCCACCTGCTGCTTTAAACTCACCAATTAAAACTCCCACAGGAAACCTGTTTGCATAATGCCCCGAGTTCAATAAAGGCGTTAGTCCAGGGGTCCCTCTCTCTCTCCATGCCTGTGCTCACTGGCCTCTGTGCATGTGGTGTCCAGGCATGCTGTGCACCCCCGAGGACCTGTATTAATAAAATCTTTATTTCCATCTTGTGTCTCTCCTGACCATTGAAGGGGTGTTCTCTATCTTAAAGAACCTAAATTACAACAGTGTCCCTAAGCTTTGTTTTTCTTTTTCAAGATTGCTTTGACTATTCTAGGTCTTTTGCATTTTCACATATATTTTATAACCGACTCATCTATTTCTACAGAAAAATGCTTGCTGGGATTTTGGTTGGTAGGTATTAATCTTTAGAATTATTTGGGGGAGAGTTAAAATATTAACAATAATGTTTCTTCCAATGTGTGAACTTGGTGTAAGCTTGAGTGGGACTTTGGACCTTTGAATTTCTCTCACACAATGGATATGTGCATATATGCATATATATGTATATATACTGGATAGCTCTAGTCAGTAGAAAGTTCTTTGCTCCACTTCCATTGAGCTGAACATTATAATTCCAACCTGTAGCGGTTGGATAGGAGCAGGGAATCAGAGGAAGGGATGTTATATATGTAAGCTGATTCTGGGAAGAGCTGGCAATAGGATGATTAGAAGAGAGGCCTGGGTTCTTCTGTACTTGTAGGCAGCATGGGCCATTGCTCTCCTGAATGTTGGTCCAGTGTGGCTCATGGAAATGGTGGGAGTGGGGTGGTTAGAAGTGGGGAGAAGCATCCAGAACTAATATTATGGAATGTTTGGGGTAGAGATAAATTGCATAAGTTCTTAATGCAGTGGCTGGTTATTTGAAGGAGTCGATTAGAAAAGGGACCACCTTAGACAGATACACCCACGTGACTATATCTCCTCCAAAGTAGCATATGTCCAGTCCAGGGCTAGGTTGAATTTTTGAGTCTGAAAGATAAACAAACTTTTGCTTCTCAGGGCTGATCACTTGTGTGGCTATTTCACTGTAGCAGAAAATATCGACGATAACATAATCTAAAAATAGGATTTACTGGGCACTCATTTTGTGCAAGACCCGATACTGCCATTTTTCATGCACTTTATTTTCACAACCACCTTCTGAGCTAGGTAATATTGTCTGTGTTTTACAGATGAAGACGTGATGAATTGGAATGGTGAGGTGGACGAGAACCATATGGTTAGCAAATGGAGGAGCCCTTGCTCAAACCCCACACCTCCCGGGCTCTCTGCAGAGCTTTGATCTATATTCACTTGATAGCTCACGGTCTGAATGCTCCTGAGACCTCGTCATCCTGAGGGAAGCCCCATTGATGTCTAATTTACCTTCATAGCAACTTCTCTTCCCCATAAATCTAGACCAAGGCCAGGGTGAGCTTCTCTGTCAGATTCTGTCTCCACTGTGCCTTAATTAGTACAATGGAGATGGAACACCATGGCCATCAGGGCTGGAAATTAGACTTGGGAAATCCCTGGTGGTGTTTAGGCCATTATTACTCAGCCTGGGCTTGCTTCTGGGCTTTTAAGTGCATTAGAGCACTCTGCACTGACTTGACTGGCTGCTCTGTGCCGGCTGACTTGTCAAATTACCTCCCCTTCGTATGGCTCACCTGATGTTCTTGAAGCACTTTCCTGGCATTGGGAGCTGCTGGTTCATCCTGAGGGATCTGGGGACTGGGCCTAGTTTTACAGATGGGGAAGCTGAGACCTGGCTGTATTGAGTAAGTGCATAGCTGGTCTCCTTCAAATACTTAGTGTTTGCAGCTGGAGTGATTATTTTCATGTGGCTGGATCTAAAGTTTCAATCTGGCAGTTTAATGAGGCTCTGAGTGAGGCCATGTTTGGGGTATCAAAGTGAAGCAGAGAGGGGACTGATTCATTATTGAATATGGGCCCTGTAGACCACCCAAAGGAATAACCTGGATTTGGGTGTTGATAACCATTATCTTAGTTATCTGGATTCACAGGCTGGTGGTCTAAAGTTGCACAGTTGTCCATGTTACTGTAATGGAAGTAGCTTACCAGAGGCTGCCCAAGGGCAACTGCAGAAATAAGACAAAGCTGTGGTCTTGTGACTTCACCTTAGATCAACGCCACCTCTCCACTTGGTAGTGGGAGGAGCTAGTTAGAAGGGGAGGGACAACACATCCATTCACTCATTTATCAGTTCTTCCATCTATCAGACTGATTCATCATTGAATATGGGCCCTGTAGACCACCCAAAGGAATAACCTGGATTTGGGGGTTGATAACCATTATCTCAGTTATCTGGATTCACAGGCTGGTGGTCTAAAGTTGCACAGTTGTCCATGTTACTGTAATGGAAGTAGCTTACCAGAGGCTGCCCAAGGGCAACTGCAGAAATAAGACAAAGCTGTGGTCTTGTGACTTCACCTTAGATCAACGCCACCTCTCCACTTGGTAGTGGGAGGAGCTAGTTAGAAGGGGAGGGACAACACATCCATTCACTCATTTATCAGTTCTTCCATCTATCCCTTCATCTTCTCATTCCCACATCCATCTCTTCTACATATTTTGATTGAGCACCTACTATGTGCTAGGTTTGGTACTAGACAGCCACTTGGGATGGGGGCTGGTTGGATAGAGTCTGAAGATGTCCCAACCAGGCAAAGCACAGTCTCCAGACACGGTTCGAGAAAAGAGAGTTCTAACAGGCAGCAATCGAGGCCAAGGCCTCAGTTCCCCACGGCACTAGTGGAGACACACTAAAAGTGGGAGCCAAAACAACCCATCGTGCAAGCTGGATCTCAGATTGGAGGAAGAGGCCGGGGTTGTCACGGGCGTGCCTCATTCTGGGCCAGTCTTTCAGGAGTGACCTTGTTCTAAGTCTCTACCCAGTTGTGAGAGAAAACTGAGGACTTCCTACCTCATGTCTGTCATTGTGGAGTGTAGGAGTCAAGCTGAGCTCTGAGTAGGTACACCAGGGGAGCGGGAATGAGGATGTTGGAGGGCCAAGGTTGGGGCATGAGACAGGGGTTCATGGGCAAGACTCCCCGGTTCTACTAAGTTGGGAAAATAGTGCTTTGGGCTGCTGTTTTGATATCAAGATTAGCCCTTCATCTAGGTATACTTAGTTACCTCTCTCTGAAGGTGCAAACCTCTACTTTAGTAAAGTCCTAAAAACGTAGGTACATAAAAATCACTGCGGGGGGGGGGGCTGTGACAATATTTTTTCTTGAGCCCTGGCCCTCCAGATTTAGAATTTGTGAATTTGATGGGGGAAGATGTCTCTGGATGAGGGGTAGTTCAGGAGTCCGTATTTTTAAAAAGCCAACCAGGAGATTCAGAGGCAGACAGGGGATCCATGGAGACCTTTTTAGAAACACTGCCAAATCTCATTGGCACTCAACTGGGGCCAGGACTGGGGCATAGCAGTCTCAGCCAGGATCCTCAAATAGTCTTTTTGCTGCTGCCCCAGACCTGTTTTCCAGCCCCCTTACCTTGATATTGACTGGTCTTATGGTCCAGATTCTGTAGGTTGGGTCTTTGCTCTTTGTTCCTCAAATTCTTAGCCCTGGCTCCTCTGACCCAACTCCTTGCCCACTCCCCCACCTTCTTTGCCAACACCTGCCTTATTGGCTCTTCTGTGACTTGACTATCTGTTGTCTAGATCCATTCTCAGCCTGCTTCCCATGACTCCATCCTAGTGGATGACTAGGCCACATGATATTTGGCTGCTACTTGTATTACAAGCAACACCTTGAAATTGTGAAACTTCTACAAGCCAATGATCTGGGAAAGACAGGGCTTTTGTCCTCAATTTTAAACTGATGAGGGGAGATAGAAGCTGAAATCTTGTGGTATTTCTCTGACTTTTTCATTTTGGGAACATAGTTAAATCATGGAACCAAGAGAGGAATAGTTACAAAGAATTTGTGAGTTTTGTTTCATTAATCTAAGAATGCATTGGGACCCCTATATTAGGTGCCATTTAAAATGAGAAGTCCACATATTGACCCTGTATTTACACAAAGAGGTCCTTTCCTGGAACTGAAGGCAGAGGCAGCCCCAACAAAAGTTTTAAGCTTGTGCAACTCTTTTTTTCCCCTCTGTATTAGTCTGTTTCTGTTGCTTATAACAAAATACCTGAGACTGGGTAATTTATAAAGAACAGAGGTTTATTTGGTTTATGATTCTGGGACAGTTGCATCTGGTGCCAGCTTCAGGCTGCTTCTACTCATGGCAGATAATGGCAAGCAGCCAGTGGGTACAAGATCACGTGGTGAGAGGAAGCAAGAGAGAGAGAGAGAAGGTGCCAGGGTCCTTTTAAACTACCCGCTGTCATGGGAACTAATGGAGAACTCACTCACTACCCCCCACCCCAGGGCTTTCATCTATTCATGAGGGATCTGCCCCCATAATCCAAACCCCTTCCAACATTGCCAGGTTGGGGATCTGATTTTGACATGAGCTTTGGGGGGACAACACATCCAAATTCTATCACTCCCTACTTCCTTCTTTCAGAACTATTGCTTGAACTTTCCACAGTCTCTAGGACTCGATGACTGATTCTTCCACAAAGTAAAAAGGAAGCAACCAGGAAATTAATAACAAAGCAACAATTAGTTCCATGCGTAACCACTACCAGGAGCATGTGTGTTTTAAAAAGGGGTCCATAGAAAGAGAAGCTCCCAAAAGCAACATGTCAAAAGTATAATTTGAGAGACAGTAGTCTCTGTGGCCAAGGGAGATATTTTGGGATCTTCTATGTCCTCCTGGGTGTCCAGAGTCCACTGGTCAGTGACTGCCTCACTTGTCCATGCAATTGGCTCTGCTCATGATGACACTTTGGAAAGTCAAAGGATAGCAAATGTCAAGTGGGAATTCTGGCTTACTTGAAAGTAGCAAGATGGGTGTTGGTGGAAGGCAGCACTTCGATTGGTCGAGAGTGGGCATTTTGACTCTGTCTGAGCCAATCATTCTAAATCACCTTCCCGGCCTCAAGTGATTGGTGGAGACCTGGCCCATGTTGGACCAGTCAGACTCCTTCCCTAGGGCACAAAGGCTGACAGTGGCCATATTTCCAGGAAGTTGGGCTGAGAGAAGGAAGCCAGCGTCTGGGAGAATCATGAAGATAAAAGGTGAGACAGGTTTGTCTGTGACCCTCTGGGTCAAACAGAGCTGCTTCGGGGTGTATGCGTTTGCTAGGGCGTCCATAACAAAGCACCACAGAGTGGACATCTTACAAAACAGTTGTCACTGTCCCTAGGGCGGGAAGTCTGAGACGAAGGTGCCAGCAGGGTTGGTTTCTCCGGAGGCCTCTCTCCGTGGCTTGTGGATGGCTGCCCTCTCCCTCTGCGAATATCTCCACATGGTCTTCTCCCTGTACTTGTCTGTGCCCACATTTCTTCTTCTCATAAGAACACCAGTCATTATATTAGAACCCATCCCAGTGACCTCATTTTAACTCAATTAACCTCTTTAAAGACCTTATGTCCAAATACAGTCACATCCTGAGATACTGGAGGTTAGGACCTCAACATATGAATTTCAGAGGGACACAATTCAGCCCATGACAAGGGCTTAGTGACAAAGCACAGCACGCAGATTTCTCCCCACCTCTATCTACACCTCAGCTTTTCTCTGGTGCTTCAGGGGATCAGTTGTAAAATTGTAATTAATTATAAAATAATTGCTTCTGGATTTTGAGTGATAGTTGAGTTCTCTCTTGTGATACAGATCAATAGAAATAAAATGGCAGATAATATAGGGATATTGGCATGTAGCTGGAGTCTGAGAATCCCAGATAGAGGGCAGAGACATGGCTGAAGCAAGGAAACCTCTCTGGGGCCTTAGTCTCCCTTCCCATGGGATAGATGCCCCCAACCCCCTCACTTCCCTATCCCCAAGCCCACACCAAGAGTAACCTTGGGGAAAAAATAGCCCTAAACTTTCCAATGCCTGTATGTGCTGTTTTTGACCCAGGAACATACAAAATATAGGAAAGCTTGGGGAAAAAATACACGAATGAGAATATAGTTAATTTGTCAAACTTCTCGTTTTCCATCCAAGGAAGTGTAGCCCAGAATGCAGATCCTATAACAGGGGTGGGGAGAGACGGGGGTGGAAGCTGAGACTGGAAAATCGTTAGCTGCCCCCTGAATGCTGTCTGGGATTGTTAGATATGAGCAAAAGTGGCCGAGATGCACTGTTCTCCGGAGTAGCTCAGCTCGGGGAGAAATATTGGTTTGGACCACGGTCATCCCTGTTTCAAAAGTGACTTCATGTGTTAAAGAAGTGATATGGTTGATGAAAGAAGATAAAAACATCTCTACGTGATATGACTTAGTGTTCATGAAACTGTGTCCTTAAAAAAATAACTGGCTGGAGTTTCGGTGACTGCTGTCGCCTCTCAAATAATCCCCTGGGGAGGGGGGTTCTAGACTTTTATCCCAAGAGGCTGCCTCATTTCTAAAACTCCTCCATAAAAGTCATGTCCTTTGAATATCGTCCACACACTTTGAGGGTAAAGC
>NW_007737200.1:55296-55746 GCF_000696425.1 Galeopterus variegatus | reverse complement strand
TCGGGAGAGTGCGGTGCTGATAACACCAAGGCCACGGGTTCGGATCCTAAAAAAAAAAAAAGGGTATATAAACTCCCTTTTGTAATATGCATTCTTTACCCTTGTAATTATTTGACTATTATTGATCTTTCCTATTAAACTCTAAGTTCTGTAGGGTAAGGACTGTTTCTGTCTTCATTAGTGGTCTAACCCTAAGACCTTGCCAAGTATCTCACACATTGTAGGCACTGAATAAATATTTGTTGATGTGGATTGAGGTCTAATAGGCATGGATATGATTCCTAGAACAACAGAATGAATGATATGCTGCTTTTTGCCTCTTTCCTGGCTCTTTGCTCCAAATAGCTCAGAGCAGAAAGAGCTGTTTGTTTTTAGTGACTCACTTCTCTGCACTGATTGAGGTTTTCAGATTGTATTGTTAGGCATTCTCACTGCCCAGCTTTTTAGAGA
>NW_007737200.1:45762-53312 GCF_000696425.1 Galeopterus variegatus | reverse complement strand
CAGTGCGCCACCGGGCCGGCCCCGGAAAGTTGTTTCTAAGTCAAGAAGTTTCTCGTAAAGGGAAGCGGGGAGGGGCTTGGTGCTGGAGTGGAAGATGAGGCTGGCGGCGGTTTCGTGCTGGTGCTTATTGTGTGTACAATGGCGCGGGTCACGTCCAAAATCCATCAGGGATGTATAGGCCAGCCCCCACAGCAAAGAATTATCAGTCTAAAATGTCAGTAGTGCTAAGGTTGAGAAATCTTGCTCTAGAACAATTGGGTTTCATGCCTTATTTTTCCAGAACAAGTGAGATATCCAATGTTAGCTTCTAAAGCGTGCCTACTGATGAGCTTGATTCTTTTAGAACTGGCTGTTCTTCAGTAGCAGCAAATATTTATTAATCACTAATTTTTGGTTTTGTTTTTGTTTGGCAGCTGTCCAGTATGAGGATCCAAACCTTTGACCTTGAATCACCATGTTGTATTCAGAATATGTATTAAGCGTGATTGGGGATACAGAAAGGCATTAGACATTATCTGTACCCTCAGGGAGTTTAGAGACTTCTGGAGGAGGTAAAAGGGATCTGGTTAGTTTGCTCCTGGCTGCAGATGAGCACTCCCTAGATTCCAGGAGCTATTGCATGCAGTAGTGGCTGTACTCATAGACTATCCTGATTGAGGTGGCACTGCTGGCTTAAGTGAACCTTCCCAATAGCTAACTCCTTCTTCCCACAGTTTTGCAATGCCCACCAAAACCATGGAGATGTTGCGGCTGCCAGACCAAGGCAGCAAGATGTTCCTGGACGCAGTCCTTACCACCCATGAGCGAGTGGTTCAGGTAGGCATTCTGAACCCCAAATGTATTTGCTTCTTCTGGTTCTTCTTTCTGTCCATTTTTTCTCATTCTCTCATGCCCTTTTCTTCCTCCTTCCTGCCCCTCGAAAATGGTGTTCTCCAAGGTTCAATTCTTGACCCTTCCATCTCTCCTTTTATACCTTCCCCTTATGCAATATCATTTATTCTCCTGGCCTCACTGACCATCATTGTATACTGATAACCTCCAGGTATATATATATATCCAGTTATGATCTGTTGGCTGAGCTTCAACCCTGATATCCAGTTATCTACTGGACTTCATTAGAACGCTAAAGAGGTGCCTTCCCTACACTCAGTGTACGCAAAACTAGAGGGGCTTCTTTTCCTCTTTTTCTATAATCTTCTGCACCTTTGAGCTAATGCTTGACCCTTCTTTGTCCTCTGATATCCATTTATTCACCAAATTCTTTTTTTTTAAATTTAATTAATGAATTTATTTCTGTGGCTGGCTGGTACAGGGATCCAAACCCTTGACCTTGGTGTTATAACACCATGCTCTAACCAACTGAGCTAACTGCCCAGCCCATTCACCAAATTCTATAGCTTTTACCTCCTAAAAATCTTTCAGATCCATCCACTTTGCTTTACCTCCATACCAGTGTGATCACATTGTCATTTTCCTGTTCAAAAACCCTCAGTGGTTTCCTTTTAGCTCTAGCAGTTATCCTGTATTTTTTCCTGCAGGAACAGATGGGTGACAATCACACCACCATGAGGATGCCCAGAGTTATTAAAAATTCACAGCTTATCAGCTTTAGCATCATCCTCCTTTTTTATAACAGCTTTATTCAGAATATACTGGACATATCGTACAATACACCCATTTAAAGTACACAGTTAAATGGTTTCTAGTATATTCAAAGAGTAATGCAACCATCACCACAATCAGTTTTAGAACATTTTCATCACCCTCAAAAGACACCCTGTATGTATTAATAGTCACTCCTCTTTCTTTGTTCCCTCAGCCCCTTGCAACCACTAATCTACTTTCTGTCTCAATGGATTTATCTCTTCTGGGCATTTTATTTAAATGGAATTGTATGATATATGGCCTTTTGTGTCTGGCTTCTCACACTTAGCATTATGTTTTCAAGGTCCATCCATGTTGTAGCATGCATAAGTACTTCATTCCTTTTTATTGACAAATAATATTCCATTATATATTCTGTTCCCTTTTTGATCCACTCAAGCATAACATCAAAATAATGAGAGAATGTTAAAGTAGTAACACCTTAAATCTAAATATTCTAATTTTTAAAATAATGTACTTACAATCTTTGGTTCTTTAAATGTTATGAGGAATAAATTATTTGTGTTATATCGTATGACAGATCTGACTTGGCACTGAGGCCCATAGGATAAAGTTTACACTGTTTAGATTAGCACTCAAGTACTTTCATGATTCTGCTCCTGTTTTTCCTCTTCACAGCCCATTCATTCCAGCCACACGTGGAACTAGTTTTAACTTCCTAGCACTGGTATGCCTGTTTCCTCTGGAGGGTTTTCTAAAAACCCTCCACACTATTGTTGAGTGCTCCTGGTTTACTCCTGTTGTTCAATACTCTACCCAGATGTTACCTCCTCTGGAAGCTTTCTTTAACCTTCTCTGATTTGAGTTGGGTAGGTGTTTCTCTTGTAGGTCCTCACAGCCCCCTGCATGCTCTTTCTTCTACCACACATCTGATTCATCTCTGGATTGTCAACACAGTCAAGTCCCTGGTCTATGTGGGTACACCTGATTTGAATCAGAAAGTCAGCCTGGACTTGGTAACTCTTGGTCCATTTATGACATCCATTGCCTATAGGAGTAATATTGACAGTGACCACCTCAGCAGGCAAATACCTTGGCAGATGGCTAGAGAAATCCCATAGAAGCCAGGCTCAGAAACTAGCCCTGGATGTTATCTTCCACCCTAGGGCCCTCCAGCTCTACTGGAGCTGGCATTTGAATCCATGACATGTCTGCCCAGTCACCTGGCTTTCAATGCCCTCCCTTAGAGTATCTTCTTTCATTTGCAGATCAGCGGTTTGAGTGCTACGTTTGCAGAGATTTTCTTGGAAATAATACACAGCAATCTTCCTGAAGGAGTCAAATTGTCAGTGAAGGAGGTAAGTGCTAGTTTGAGAAGAGGCCCCCTAGTGTCCTACTTGTGCTCAAAATAAGGATAAGAAGATCTGGACTGCCTGGCTGTAGGAACAACAGAGAAATGTGGATAATTTAGCCCAGATAATAATTAGGAAAGGTATGCAGTCTGGTGGTACCATGATCATTATTCTGGCTCTTCTGAGGCATCAGGGAGGATGCTTTGTGGACCACAGGAGCTGACCTCCATCACAGCATGCTGATATTAGGGGTGAGCCCATTGACACTCCAAAATTATCTTAGGCAGTCGCATGGCAGAAAGAACATGATTAAAGATTATATAAACCCTGTGGGTAGCCACACCATACACACACAAAAGATTATATTCAATATAATAATTCAGAACACATATTGGAAAATATATTTTAGAGAGAAGTTTCCTGGATCTTGCTGTAGCCTGACTGAATAAATTCAGTCAGAATGCCAACCAGAAAGATGTTTGGTCAGGCATGGAAAACTTGCAAAACATTAAGAACCTTAACCTAAATACTGAGTATTTGGATCCAGTTGCCAAGATGATCCTTATGACACAGATACATCAGGTCATTTTAGACCGTTGCCATATGCATCATGCAGCTCCCATTGATTTGAGTCCATGTGTGCCAGCTTCTTCTGGTTGTTATTTGGGTTTCACATAGATCATACAGGGAGAGAATGTACTGGTCATGCTGACTTAAAATATTCCAATTCCTGTGAGTGTTATTTCTATTGTAAATAGATAATTTTGACATTCTTTCTTTTTTAAATGCTTCTATTGTTATAGTTATAGCATTTTGGCATTAGTTTTTTATATGCCTGTCTTCTCTCACTAGACTGTAAGTTCAGTGAAAGCAAGGAGGAAGTCTGATTCACCTTCAAATCCCTGGTACATAATACAAATCTGGTACCTAGTTGATACTCAGTAAAAGTTAGTTGAATCTGTATCATTTTCTACAGAGCTACCTGATGGGCCCTTTTTTGGATGTGAGCATATTTGGGTAACTAAAAGCTCTGCAGTAATTCCCACCTATTTTCTTTTCCTTCTTCCCAGCACACTGAAGAAGACTTCAAAGGAAGGTTCAAAGCTCGGCCAGAACTGGAGGAACTGTTGGCCAAGTTGAACTAGCTATTGCAGACCCTTTCATGCCAACACTGGTGATACTGAGTGCCAGGGAGAAGAGCTTCCTGGCTGGTTATAGTTAAGCAGGATACTGTGATCCTTAGATTTAATAAGTACACATCCTCACAGCCAGGAATCCTCTCCTCTGTGGCGTGGCTGTGCTTTCCAGTTTGTTACCACTTTGAGCTAACCTTCATTATCCTCCATCTAATAAAAATCTGCTGCTGCTGGTGTCTGTATGTGTGTGTGTATGTTTACGTGTATATGAGAAAGAGAGATAGGGAAAGATCGGCCCATCCTGTGGAGTATCTTTGACTAAGGGACTCTATTTTCTCTTTGATGCTTTAGTACAGAAGCATGTTCCCCTTCTGTATTTCTCCAATTAGAGCTGACTCATCCTTAAAAGTAATGTGGCATGAAGTCCTGAAGTGAAGCAAAGGATCATAACATAAGTAAACTCTCTTGGGTGGAAGTCATAGGGAGGGAGATTTTGGCTTTGTATATGAAAAAAGTCTATTACAGATAGAATTGGGATCTGTCCATAAGTAAAATAAATTGCTTTGTGGGGTAGTGAGTGACTTGTCATAAGTGTTCAGGTAGAGTTCACATAACTGCTAATTAAGTTTGCCTAGAATGAGTTTAAGTAAAAAATTGAAAGTTGATCTTGGTTAGGTTAGCAAACTTTGCTGGTGAACCAAATTCCCCTCACTTCCTGTTTTTGTTTTTGTTTTGTTTTTAATAACTTATTGAGGCTATTTTAAAACAAATAATTCAGTGGCATTTAATACCTTCACAATTTTGTGCAACCACCACTTCAACCTAGTTCCAAAACCCCACTCTGTGTTTTTGTAAATAAAGGTTTATTGGTACACAGCTATAGTCATTAATTTACATATTGTCTATAGCTCCTTCAGTTCTACAATGCCAGAGTTGAGTAGTTGCAAAGGGGTCCATGAAGCTAAAACGTTTATTATCTGGCCCTTTATAGAAACACGTTGTCAAACCCTTGTCTAAATCATTGGTTCTCAAACTTTAGCATGCATCAGGATTACCTGGAGGGGTTTTTAAAAGACAAATTGTTTGGAACCCCATATCAGCCAGCCACCAAAAACAACAAAAACATATACACAAACGCTAGACTCCACCCCCAGGTTTTCTGATTTAGTAGGTCTAGAGTGAGGGCCCAGAATGTGCATTTCTTACAAGTTTCCAGGTGATGTCGATGCTGCTGGTCCAGGGTAACCTCTTTGAGAACTACTAGTCTAGCTGATCTCTAATGTCCTTCCTATTCTTAGCATTATTCCATTCATACTTTTGTGTATAATCGCTATCATTTTTTGAGCTAGACTCTGTACTAGGTACACATAACCTTCAAGCCAGTCTTCCCAGTTACCAACATGTGTGTGTGAATGGGTATCATTTGTATGAGTGTAAGTGTAAGTGCATGTGAGTATATGAATGTACGTATGTGAGCATGTCTGTATCTGATGCATATTTATTTAGCTCTTAATATGCTATGTACTACTTAACACGGATTATCTTTGAGATTGTGGTATTATCCCAATTTTATAAGTGGAGAAACTGAAGTTTGGAGAGAGAAAGCGACTTCCTAGGGTCATACAGCTATTAAGTGGCAGACTTCTTTCCCCTGTATCTCTCTGCTTCTCTGGAATACCCCTCCATAGAAGTCTGTGGAAGCTCAGAGCATTCTCAGCGTTGCGTGTACTTTCTGAAATTCATCAGCTTCAATCCTGAAGTTATCTTGGTTTCTTTGCTTGGTCTCCAAAGGCAACAGGAGGAAACTCCAATTTCCTCCCAAGGTGTAACACTAAGTGAGGGCTGTCAAGATAGTAGGTGCCCTTAATTAAAATGCTTCTCTGAATTCAAACGCAAGACTCAGCAGGCCAGGACTTCCAAGTGAACACCACTGGGAGTGTGGGCAGAATATTCCAGGTGAGGACTGATATTCTGGTTGTAGAATTGCTCATTGCTGAGTCTCCTTCAGGGAAGATAAAAGAGCAGCAGCTAATGGATGAGTGTAAAGCTAGGGGATATACTCATATAGTGATGTGAAGATAAAAAGGTGAATAAATGCATGCGTACACACAAACACACCCCCCACCCCATTTCACATGGACAGTGTCCCATTGACCCCATTTAGGAACTTGGAAAACACAGCAGTCTTTTCCAGTTGCCCAGTTTTCCTTGCTATCAATATGTAGAAGCAAAACTCAGGATTTCATAAATTGACAAGATACTGGAGCTGAAGGATCTTAGGACCCAGCCAGCCTAACCGTCTCTTTAGTGAGTACAGGTTCAGGGTATAGAGAGGGCATGCTTTGCCCAAGGTTACAGGGCATCTCATTGTCAGGGCGGCAGCAGGCTTCAGATCTCTTGATTCCCAGTCCACTTCTTTCCATCACATCACTGAGGGATGAGTCAGGCTTATCTCTTAAACAGGAGGCTGCTGGATTCTATCACCATAGAGCTCTTGTGTCACTGACCTAGTTGAGGATTTATCCTCTTACCAGAGTCAAAGGGCTTTTGTTGCTCATCTGCCCTGAGACAAATAGAAATTGCTCTTAATGCCTTATCCTGGTAAGAGGGAGGAGAGATATTCTGATTGCTAGAACCTCAGTGTTACAAAACAATTATGAGTTTCATTTGACTCTAGAGTAAGTCCCAGAGGGAAATGGACTTTCTTAGGATCACATAGCAGTGAAATCAAATGGAACACAAATCTCCTGGCCCCAGGTTGAAAATATCTTCCCCTCCCTCCCTAAGATAACCTATTATAAGAAAGGCAGACAAGCCTAGGTTGTGCCTGGCTTCTTCTTTTTTTTTTTTTTTTTAAAGATGACGCGTAGGGATCTCAATCCTTGGCTTGGTGTTGTCAGCACCATACTCAGCCAGTGAGCCAACCGGCCATCCCTATATAGGATCTGAACCCGTGGCCTTGGTGTTATCAGCACCACACTCTCCCGAGTGAGCCATGGGGCAGCCCTCTGGCTTCTATATTTAGTATAGGCTTCTGCTGCATTATTTTAACTTCATTGAACCTCAGTTTCCTAATCTGTAAAATGGGGATAGTTCTCTTTTAGGGTTTTGAGATGGAGATAATGGATATAATGAGATCACAAGTGCTTAGTAAATAAATTTTAGATTTCCTTCCCTTCTAAATTTTTTCAGCATACTTTCATAAAAGATTTTTTTCCATTGAGGTACAGTTTACATACAGTGAAACACACATCTTTTTTTTTTTTTGTCTTTTGTCTTTTTCCGTGTCCGGCAACGGATCGCAACCCTCAGTGTTGCCCCCGTACCGGACCGGGGACCGGCAACGGGATCGCAACCCTCGGTGTTGCTCCCGCGCCTCGCTCAGCCAGTGAGCGGGAACCGGTCTGTATGTGGGATCCGAACCCTCGGGCGGGAGCGCCGCCACACTTCCCAAGTG
>NW_007737200.1:40903-44993 GCF_000696425.1 Galeopterus variegatus | reverse complement strand
TATCCAGTGTGCCACCGGGCCGGCCCTAAAACACACATCTTAAGGGTATATTTGATCAGTTTTGGAAACACATCTACCCATAACACCCACACTTCTATCAAGATAAAGAACTTTTTGGGGCCAGCCCTTGGCTCACTCGGGAGAGTGTGGTGCTGATAACATCAAGGCCACGGGTTCGGATCCCTATACAGGGATGGCTAGTTAGCTCACTTGGGAGAGCGTGGTGCTGACAACACCAAGTCAAGGGTTAAGATCCCCTTACTGGTCATCTTTTTTAAAAAAAAATAAAAATAAAAAAACAACTTTTTTTTTTTTTTTTACAAAGGCAATTTTATTCTTACAAGGAAATGTTCTAACAGAGGTTGAGGAAAGGAGCACCCCTGGCCAAGCCCCGCATCCTAGGCAGGAGTCTGAGATGAGGCCAGGCCTGACCAGGGCTTGGGAGAAGCTAACTGGGCTCCCTGCGGCATTGGGCAGGGCAGAACATTTCTATCGCCCCAGAAATTTCCCTCATATTCTTTGAGTCATTCTCCCCCAGAAACAACCACTAATCTCATACCCATTGCCACAGATTAGTTTTGCCTATCTAGTACTACATGTAAGTGAAATATCATATAGTATGTACTCTGTGTCTTACTTCGTTCATTTAGCATAATGTTTTACCCATTTTGTTGCATGTGTCAGTAGTTCATTCCTTGAGCATACTTTATTTTGAATGCCCCAGTTAGGGTTTAACTATCTGAGTAGCCATAAAAGCACAAGGGATAGGCAGGAGAGAAGAGAGGAAAGGTCAATGGATTGAGAATCAGAATAGCTGGGTTCCAGTCTTGGCTCTATCAATATATAAGCTTCGGGATAATCTATTTTAGTCTTCATTTTACAGATGAGTTAGTTGGCCCAGGGATGGAAAAAGACTTGTCAAAGATCACCCACTTAGCCAGTGGCAGAGTCAGGGATGTTCCAGGTCATTCAATTCCTGGTTCAGTGTGCATTACTGAGATTTTTAGAAATGGGTTTTTATGTAGATCAGTAACTTTCAGGATGGACAGAATGCCTGGGTCAAATGGGCAGTTTTCCTAGTTAAGGCCAGCAGATTCCTCAGCTTCGTATTTTAGTCCCTTTCCTCTGGGCAAGGATGGCCCAGCTGTGGATTCTGAAAGGGTATGTTTTGGTCACAAAGAAGTGAAATCTGGATAGTTTGGCCATTTGGACAAGGTAGCAATGCTGAGATCCCTGGACCCCACTGTTTATAGAATGTAAAATGTACTTAAGGATAGAAAGTTCTCTGAGAATGCACTGGGCATGTCTAGATCTAGACCTGCTGGAAAGACACTGCAGGCAGAGGTGGCCAGTGTATCTTGTGCTTGTCCTTATGCTTGATCAAAATCTGTACTTTGCTCTCTTTGTTATGTTTTCATCTTCAAATGTCTGATCCCCTTGTAGAATTTGCAATGATTCATTTAGCTCTTATAATTCCCCTGGAATAACTTTCATTCTCACACATTTCAGGTTTAAGGAATCAGCTCACCATTTACACAATGTCTAGGCTCTGAAGAATGAACTCTTCAGAAGACAGCTGCTGAGAAGAGAAGAATCCCTCTCACTTCCTCTACTTGTTTCAATAAGACCTTGCTATAGCAGAGGAGGAAGCCCCAGCACTCTCTACAGAGGGAAAGCATAGTTTCAATCTTGACACGCTCCAGTTCACTGGATTTCTAAAGTCAGCAGCCCAAGTACTTAATCTAGCAACTTTACCTGAAGGACGATGGGAGGAGTATCTTCTTACTCATCTAGTAAAACAGATTACGGTGCACCTTTGTATTGATCACAAGGCCAAGTTCCCAGCCAAAGACCTTGCAGGGAAGAGCTAAACCATGAGTCTACTCTAGTCCTAGCCAAGAGGGGCACCCAGCTAAGAGGTTTTTCCACTCATCCCTGGCACCAAGCCTCTCTGCAGAAGTAACCGAAAGCTGCCAGAGGTAGATGTAGATTGTATAGGATAGCGTGAACCACCTTAAACTCCAGCTTCATGACTGGACTGCAGAGCTGAGACCAAAGAAAAACACCAATCTAGATCACTGTGGGCAACTTGCACTGGTCCATTTCCTTTCTATAAAGGGCTAACAAAAGTAAAATTTACATACTCAATGTGGTTACTCACTGTGGGTTAAGCACTGTACTAGGCACTGGATGCCTGCAAGAGAACACATAATAGAGAATAGCCTAGGCTTTAGTGCAAGACATGCTTGGAGTCTAATCCCCAGTCTGACCTTTATTTCCTCTGTAAAGGGGAATAAATGCAGTATTGTGAGGATTAGATTAGGTAACGTAACTCACAACAGTCTCTAGCCCACAATAATAATAATGATGATAAGAGCTAATGTTCACTGAATGCTTACTTTGTGCCAGACACTGTAAGTTCGTTACCAAAATTAACTCATTCTTTCATCATCCCTATGAGGACAGTCTATACTTATGTTTTGAGGCCTGTGAGGAAAGTACTATACATACAGTTTTACATAAGAGAAAACAGAGCCTGAGATGTTAAGTAACTTGCCCAAAGTCACACAGCTAGTAAGTGGCATAACTGGGATTTGAAGGCAGCATATCATAGAGATTGAGAGCACTGACTCTGGAACCAGATCACCTGAGTTAAATACTAAATAAATATTATTTATAATAGTTCAATAAATGGCAACAATTTTTATTACTAGCTATGTATTGTTTATGTATCATTTCCTCATTTAATTCTCTTAATGCGCATGTGAAATAAGAATTAGCCCCATTTATTGAGGAAACGGGCTTCTGTGCCAGCAGAACCCTTTCTACCCAATCAAATACATTCCGTGACCCACCCAGTGCTTGTACCCTGCCATGGCTAGAGTCCTCCAAAACTTGCTTGCTCTACTTGCTGGCCTGGAAGCCATTCCTCCTGCTAACGATCTCCTTTCACCTTCCTCTCCCATGGCCTATTGTTTTTAATTACATAAATTAATATATAGATTTGAATATAAAAGCAAATACAATCCTAACTGATAGAAATTTATATTGTGACCATTTATTCACTATTATAAACCATGCTGCAATGAACACAATAGTATACACATCTTGTAAAAATATATTTCTGAGAGGATCCCTAAAAGAGGAATTACTGTTTGAATATTTAAACTATTTATAGATTCCACCAAATTACCCTTCAAAAGCTTTATTTATGATTCCTCCAATAGTGTGAATGTACCTATTTCTCCCCACCAATACTAGTCATTATAAATAATTTTTGTCAGTAGAATCAGTTAATAATACTTTGTTTTTATGATCTGCATTTCTCTGATTATCCATGATGTAGAACATATTTACATTTTCCTATGTTTTGAGGCAAATGTTTTCAGTTTTCCATCAGGCTATGTGCTTTTTCTTATTGATTTCTGGGTACTTTTCATTTATTACAAGTGGTATTCCTTTGTTATGTTAAAATGTCCACTTCACCTTTGAAGGTTCAGCCTAACTAACTCCCTTCCCTTCTTGCTGATGGCTTCAGTGTACACTGCTTGCTCCCTCTGATGCCCCACAGCACTGAGCACACATGGGCCCTAGAGATTCATCCTTATCTATTTACCTGGTCATCACCTTCAGCCTAAAGGCTGAAATAGGAGATAGGAGGAAACTCCTTATATCTTCTTCCCTCTTTTGTCCTTCCCTCTTCCCTAAATGCCAGTACAAAGGCTCAAAGTAGATTTTAGGGGCTACTACACTTCAGATTTCTGCTTCTTATAAATAGGTGCTTAAGAAATGTTTGTTGCTGTTGCTTATGAGAGCTTATGACAAGCTTCAATGGCAGACGTCACTCCCCCAGCCCCCTTCCCATTCCCAAATGCCTTACAGGATAATTAGTTTCACTGAAGAAAAATGAGAAGTAAGGGCAACTGTTATGAACGGAACACACCCCCCTTAAAGGAGGCATTATTATTCAGTTCCAGCAAATTTTTTAAAAATTTCAGGTCAACTTTGTGTGTTTGTTGGGTTAGGAGCAGGTTGAGGTCAGACTTTGCATCTGTTAGTTCAACAGAGTCTAGCATACAACAGGTACTCA
>NW_007737200.1:16874-40321 GCF_000696425.1 Galeopterus variegatus | reverse complement strand
GAGCTAACCGGCCATCCCTATATAGGGATCCAAACCCGTGGCTTTGGTGTTATCAGCACCATATTCTCCCAACTGAGCCATGGGCTGGCCCTACTCAATATTTGTTGAATAAAAAGTTTCTCCATTTGCTTTCTTCCTTTCATTAAACTGAATGAAACATTCTGAACAAATGATGAAAGATAAAGGCACTTATATCATTGTCGGGAATTAGTTAGTTGTTCCAGTGTTGTTTTATTTCCATCTCTCAAACTAGACTCTAACCAACATGAAGGCAGAGATACCATTACTCATCACATCAGTTTCAAACACAATGCCTCAGAAATATTTGCTGTTGTTGAACCTGTGACTGAATAAATGCAAACCTGATTAGCTAACCAATTTACCTTTAGATTGCAAATTTACTTTTAAAATTTCTCTGTACACAGCTAATTAAAGACAATGGGCATCACATTAAACTGGCAAAAAAAACAAAAATAAATTTATCTGTAATCATCTCAGCATTTGGCACAATGACCCACATTGTGGGGTCCGGGAGCATCCATTACCCTATTCTTTGTTTAACATGGCAAATACTGGTAGAACAAGATAGGTAAGGATGTGTGGGATCTGACCATGAAAATATATCAGCTCTTTGTGGGAGTCATGTCCAATTCCATGGTATCTGGCTCTCAACCCCAGACCCAAAGACTATCCCCAAGTTTTATACCTACTGGCCCACACTTCCACCATTTCGGATTTCTTCCTTCCATGATTTCTCTGGGTGCTGGTTCCTGCAGGGCCATCCTTTGAGAACAGGTGGTTTGGGGTCTCAGCAATGGGAATTGGCTTGCTCTTTCCTCTTCTGCAGCTCCTCCCGCCGCCTTGCTTGCTGTTCACTCATGCAATCCTTGAAGGCCTGCACCTGTGGCTGGCACTGCCGCCAGTCCTGGTGCTGGGCCATGCACTCCTGTACTGCAAAATGGGAGGCAGCACAGCCAGAGCGGGAGATTAGCTGGTCCAGCGGGTCCTCTTCCTCATCTTCTTTCTTCACCTGTCGGGTCCAGGTATGGCCTTGAGGGACTGAGGTTGACATCTTGGGGAGTCTATAGAACATCAATAGTGACAAAGATAAAGTAGGGATATGATTATGTATAAGGTTCCTAAACTGTTATAGCCTATTTGTATGTCTGTCTTCTCTAGGAGATTACATGTTCTTTGCAGATAGATACTGGGCTCGATTTATCTTAGTGCTCCCAGCACTAGACCTGGCAGAGAGTAGGCCTGCAAAATGGTTTGAACTAAACTGAATGAGATAATTGAGAATGCTTAACATAGCACTGAGATAATTGAGATAGTTGAGAATGCTGAACATAGCACTCAATGAGCTCAATGGATTCTACCAATGGAATTTGAATTAAGCAAAATGTCATCTTTTTGGAGAAGCCATCTCTGACCTACCTCAAAAGAATTAAACTTCTCTTTTCCTATTGGCTTTATTCTATGTCTGAAGAACAAAGGTTAACACTTGGAGGAGTACCAAATCTGCATAGGTTATGACACATGGGAGGAATGGAAAGAGTTTAGCGTGGCTGTAGCATAGAGGGTACAGAAACCAGGGGAAGAGATGAGTCTATGAGGTGAGATGGCTTTGTTAACTATACAAACATGGGAGGTGCATTTGCCCAGATCATCTGCTTCAGAGCACCCAGCAGAATGTAGCATCCAGAAGGAACTTAAAAAAGATTTGAAGAGAACTGATTTCAGCCTTTGCATAAATTTCACCATGATGGGCTGTAAAGGAAGTAGAAGGACTCCTTAATGTCTCTCCTGTGTATCTCATTCATTCAACAAATGATTATTGAGTACCTACCATGTACCAGTCACTATGCTAGAGTTGATACAGGAATGACCAAGCCAGATAAGAGTTTCTGCCTTCATGGAGTTTACAATCTAGACAAGTAAACAGGCCACTTACTACACAGTGTGTATAGATAGCTGAGACTGGGAACACAGTGGAGGGATACCTAATCCAGACAAGGGCAGGAACAGACAGGGAAGGCTTCCTGCAGGAAGTGATTTCTAAGCTAAGACTTTAAGGATGAATGGGAATTAGCCAGATGGGAAGAGTATTTCTAGCCAATGGAAGAGCAGAGGGTTGAGACAGAATTTGACATGAGGGTAATCAAAAGTTCAGTATCTGGAGAAGAAGGTATGAGAACAAGACAAGAAAAGAAACTAGCAATGTAAGTGTCTGATCATAGCAAGACTTTGCAAGCCACGTTAAGGAGTTTAAGACTTTAATACTCAGGGGAATGAGTAAGTCATAAGGGATTTAAGCACTCTATAGCTCTACACAAAACTCATTTGCTTTGGAGGCACTATAACTTAAGGGAGGAGGGGGGAAATGGGCTTTGAAGCAGACTTGGCTCGAATACCTAGCTTTGTCACTGCCTCATTGGGTATTCTTAGGCAAGTCACTTAAACTCTCTTGAAAAGTAGAGATGATAGTGTTTGTAAGGAGCCTGGTACGTCCAAAGAGCTCATTAAGTGATAGTTCCTATTACTGTACACGTTTCCTCTTTCTAAATACACTGTGAGCTCTTTAAAGGCCAGGAGCAAATATCTTAGAGCAAGAAAGGTGAAATGGAAAGTGCCTAGATCCTAAGCCAAGAGATCCAGGTTCGAATCCTAGCACCACGCTTTACTACGGAATCTTTTTTTTTTTTTTTTTTTAAAGATGACCGGTAAGGGGATCTTAACCCTTGACTTGGTGTTGTCAGCACCACGCTCAGCCAGTGAGCGAACCGGCCATCCCTATATGGGATCCGAACCCGGGGCCTTGGTGTTATCAGCACCGCACTCTCCCGAGTGAGCCACGGGCCAGCCCATACTATGCAATCTTTTTAGTTTTAGTTTCCTCATCAATAATATCTAACACAGAGATGTGTAATGAGAATTAATATAATGAATGAAAAGTGCTTGGACTACAACAGGACTCAGTACTACTGCACTCTCCCCTCCCCACCTCCTGACTTCAGTCTCCCCTGGAATAAAATGAGAACACCTCTGCTCAGAGATCAGGGCAGGCTACGTAGTTGCCAGCTGGATCGCGGAGGCTGGCCTGAACTAAGAAGGCATGGAAAGGGTGCAAAAACAGAGAAGCCAAGTGGCCAGCCCAGCTGAAGCTCCTCTCCTCATTTAAGGAAAGAACGTATGCGCACATGCGCACATGCGCGCATGCGCACCGCCTGGCGTAATCCCGTCGTTCCGCAACGCCTTCCGCGCAAGGACCGGTTCGCGGTGCTCACCGAACAGATGGGAGATGAGGACCCAAACGTACGCTCCTGTGCGGCGAGAAGCAGTTGGGGCTCTTCCGTCCTTCCTCCCAGGAAGCAGCCCTCGTGGAAACCGCGCACAAGGAAGGGGCGGGGGAACCCACTGCGAATTTTCATTGGTTGCTTTTCGATGTAGATCCCGCCCTCTGCCCTCGCCGCACCCCTTTGGGGGACCACTTCCGGGAAGGGGCGGAAAAGGCGGGCTGGCAGAGGCGGGATCAAGATGGCGGCGCCTTTGAGGATTCAGAGCGATTGGGTCCACGCTCTCAGGTGAATCCAGTCCCAGAACAGGGGCAGAGGAGACGGGTAGCGGATGTTGCCTTTGCGTCAAGGAGAGCCATGTGTGGTCCAGGATGTCCGTAGAGGTTACCTCATCGATTGTCGAGGGAGCTGGAGAGCATAGGGTCTAGAAAAAGAAGTCTCAGTCTCACGTGGTCATTGTTTTCATTCTGTGAACAGCCATCCCGAGGCCAGGGGAACATATATGCGCTGTGTGCTGCGTCAGAACCAGGATCAATGAGCTGGAGAAAGATAGGGAAACTGGGATGCAGGAAGACTCTTGGCCGAGTAGTCGTTTAGCAGATATTTATTGGTCATCAGTGATTTGTAAAAGTCACAGTACTCACCACCACTTTGTGTATGTGATGGAATCTTTGTATCCTTCTAGGCCCCTAGTTTTATATTAGGTATACTGGACGATTCTATTTAGGAAACAATGTAACACCTGCCATGTCCAGGCCCTGTGCTAGAGGCTCAATGGAGCTCAGGTGTGTAGTCTAAGTTTAAATGGTGTTTCCTGCTGTTCAATAAGCTGACGTCTTAGTTGGGAATACCCAGCAAACTATTCGTCCGTTTAACATATATTTGTTGGTCATATACTGTGCCAATTATTTCTCTAGGCATCAGGATGAGTACAGCAGTGCCATAAATGACAACTATGAGTACTAATAAGGGTTTTTCAAGTTGAAACAATGATGAAAATGAATGAAACATAGCCTCCTGCATTGAAGAAATTTACACTGTACGAGGTGGGCTAAAATAAAATACTGATTACTTAGTAGAACACAGAATGTGATAAGTAATGAAGGAAGAACAGGAACATTTATTCAGTGCCATCAAGTACCCATGACAGAATGCAGGATCAGAATCAGAGTACATTACCTGCCCCAAATAATGCTACCTAGAGCTTTCTGTCTTAAAGCTTAGGTCCTTTCCATCACACCATAAAAGTGTTAGCTTGAAGAGATGAAAATTTGGATGATTGGGGAGGTGCATTCACGGGGGCTGGCCAGTTAGCTCAGTTGGTGAGAGTGTGGTACAGGGTTTGATTCCTGTGCTAGCCAGCAGCCAAAAAAAAAAAAGGATACAACATGTAATAAGTCAGTGTGAGGTGTTAGAACACAGACCTGATTGTGTACCAGTCCCAGGTTTCAATTCCTACTTTATAGCTAGGTGACTTTAGGCAAGTCACTTGCCTCTGAGCTTCAGTTTTTTATCTTTAACATGGGGATAATAAAAGGTGTCTTGTTTAGTGTTGTAAGGATTGATGATGCTACATGCAAAATGCCTAGCACAGGGCCTGGTTTACAGTAATCTGGATAAATATCTAAATATAAACAACCTTGGGCTGGCTGGTTAGCTCATTTGGTTAGAGCACAGTGTTACAACACCAAGATCAAGCTGCCAAAAATAAATAAAGTATAAACAACCTTGATTTTTCAAAGTGAATTCCCTATTGATGGAAGTATATGAGTACTAATATAACCAACAGGTATCTATTTATTAACAATAACTATTTCTAGGGCTGGCCCGTGGCTCACTTGGGAGAGTGTGGTGCTGATAACACCAAGGCCCCGGGTTCGGATCCTATATAGGGATGGCCGGTTGGCTCACTGGCTGAGCGTGTTGCTGGTAACACCAAGCCAAGGGTTAAGATCCCCTTACTGGTCATCTTTTAGAAAAAACAAACAAACAAAAAAAACAATAACTATTTCTTCAACAAACAAACCAAGTTTAACTGTCTTAGAATAATCTGTGCCTAGATGGGAGGTTGGATTAGGTCACGTCTAAATACTATTACCAAACTGGGGATTATATGACTTTCTTTCTTCCCTTGTACCTATGGGATCCTATTCAACTTTATGTAAGCCTAATTAAGCTTTTGTTTCTTTTAATAGGAAGGATGAAGGGGAGGCCTGGCTGAGCTGTCACCCCCCAGGTAATGTCCATAAATCTATGTGCCCTCCCTTTATAGAAAAAGGATTTATTACTGCTAGAAGAAAGCTTCCTACTTTCTCCTGGCCCAGCCTCTTGCACAGTGCTCGTAGTCTGCAAACATGCTTGACCAGTCTATGCTATACTGACATCACCTCAACTCTTCCATTCCAGGGGAAGGCCTTCAAATTGGTTTTCCAATTGGAAGCCAGACTTATTGATGGAGACATTGCTGATGCATCTTAATCAGTCCCTTAGAATACAGCAGCCCCTCGTTGTATGCTAAGCAGTTCCAGAACTTCATTTGTGACTTCATGATAATTCCTAGATCTATAGCTCTGGGCTTGACCTCTCTTCAAGTTCAAGCAGAGATTGAACAGTTTGTAGACATGTCTGTTTGAAGGTCTCACTGTCATCTTGAATTACTTGACTTACTAAAGTCCAAAACCAAGCTGAGCACATTTGTTATCAAATGAGTTTTCTTTCTTTTTTCTCATTCTTCTAGGCATAAGAATGAAAAATCTGATTACTTTACCCTGCCATATCCAGATAGTTCCTAAGTCAATTTTTCCTTTGAATGACACTCCTATGTCATTCCCAGCCATTTGGTTCACATTGTAACCAGAGTAGTACCATTCCAAAAACAAATCAACCTTCCTTCTAAATTATATAAGAAAGTTTTATTTTACTGATTATTTTTCATTTCAGATGCCATTGATAGATTTTATTTCTACAAGAAATAAGGTTTTAAAAAGACTTCTTTTGAGGAAATCGATGTTGCATGGATGAAGAGCAGGTGGTAGCTAGAAAATCTCACAGTCAAGGGTCTGGTTTTATTTTTAAAGATAGGAATTAATTGAAGAAAGAGGAATTTAAAAATATAGGGTGAAGACAGAAGAGAAAAGGAAGGTAGAAGTGAAGAAGTCTTAGAAAAAAAAAGTGAAGAAAAGTAAGGTAGAAATGAAGAAAAAGTCTTAGAGGAAGGAGGAGATTGAATTAAGTCTAAGCGACAAGGACGAAAAAGGTGAGGATAAGTGCAGATGTAAATAAATGTATGGATATGAATGTGGAAATTTGAGGATGTCTTATAGCCTCAGTTTTCTTTATGAAGTTGGAGCTAGAGTCACCTCTTAAGTCAGTTCTTAAGGAAGATGGGTTTGTGTTTGTTTTTAAATAATGGCTTTATTGAAATAAACGTGTGTGCTATGTTACTTTACGTACAATATTTCTGTTTCTTAACAACCCTATGAGATAAGTACTATTAGGATTCTAGATTTTTTTTAAAGCAGCTTTATCAAGATATAATACACATACCATCAGGTTCACCTTTGTGAAGTGTACGATTCGATGGATTTTAGTATATTCACAGAGTTGTGCATTATCACCACTATCTAATTCTAGAACATTTTTATCATCCCCCTAAAAAACTCCATACCCATTAGTGGTAACTCCGCATCCTCCAGAGCTGGCAACCATTAACCTACTTCCTGTCTCTATGGATTTTGTGTACTTCGGGCATCTCATATATATGGAATCATAAAGTACTCATATGTGGCCTTTTTGTGTCTGACTTCTTTCATTTCGTAGTGTTTATCAGTACCCCACTTCTTTCTGTGGCCAGGTAATTTTCTCTTGTTTAGATACACCACATTTTATTTATCCATTCATCAATTGATGGACATTTAAATTATTTATACTTTTTGGCTGTTAGGGAGGAAGGAGGTTGTTTTGTTTTTTTGTTTGTCTGTTTTTTTAAAGATGACCGGTAAGGGGATCTTAACCCTTGACTTGGTGTTGTCAGCACCACACTCAGCCAGTGAGCTAACCAGCCATCCCTGTATGGGATCTGAACCCGTGACCTTGGTGTTATCAGCACCACACTCTCCCGAGTGAACCACAGGCCAGCTAGGAAGGAGGTTTTTTTTTTTTTTTTTGTCCTTTTTGAGACCGGCCGCACCGCGCTCAGCCAGTGAGCGCTGTGAGCACACCGGTCATCCCTATATAGGATCCGAACCCGCGGTGGGAGCACTGCTGCGTTCCCAGCACCGCACTCTCCCAAGTGCACCACGGGCTCAGCCCTAGGAAGGAGGTTTTGATGGCAGGATAGGTAGCATGAGAACTGGCTGCTGTGGGGAATGGGAGGAGCAAAGGGACTGCAAAACTTCTGAGTTTGGAAACATGAATTGTAGTGGTGCCAATCTGCACAGGTATGTCCTTTTCTGTAGCAGCACTTAACAGCTTACATATAGGAACATAGAAGGTGAGTGGTTGGATTGATGCCAGTTGTATTATGTATATAGACAAAAAAAGGACTGAGATCATTTTAGTGACTTTATAAATGTAGAAGGGTCATTGAGGGTGCTGACAGGAGATTCACTGAAATGATGTACCATGAAGGCCAGACTTAATAGGGCAGTTGGTGAAGACAGAGGGAATGTTGGAGTGTGACAAAAAGCAAAGCTCTCTCAATCCTATTTTTGTGGCATCTTAATGAAATAGCACTTCATGCCACTTCCCTGTCAAAGGCTTCTTTACTAGATCTTTAGTGCAGATTTTTACCCTGATGGTGATTCTGCTGTGATTTACCCTTCAACTACCTTTTCCATGGCTGCTATAACTAAACTGGTATATTAATTGGTTCCTCTTTCTCCCTTGTTCTTTTTGACTTTCTTTTATTCTTGGCATGGCCCTGCCTGACTTAAAGTTTTCTGTCCCTTATCTTCTTCCTAGGCTAGTCCTATCTTTCTTTCAAGATCCTGCTCAAGTCCTACCCTCTCTAGAAAACTGTCCAACTCGGGCCGGCCCGGTGGCGCACTGCTATAGTGCGCCAATTGGGAAGCGCGGTGGCGCTCCCGCCGAGGGTTCGGATCCCACATACAGACCGGCCGCTCACTGGCTGAGCGAGGGGCGGGGGCAACACCGAGGGTTGCGATCCCGTGGCCGGTCCCGGCCCGGTACGGGTGCGACACTGAGGGTTGTGATCCGTTGCCGGTCACGAAAGAAGACAAAAAGGAAAAAAAAAAAAAAAAGAAAACTGTCCAACTCTTGTGTGAATCCATGATGGTTTCTACTTTCTTCTTACTCCTAGAACTTCACTTTGGTGCAACATTTATTTTACTGAGTAACTTGTAGCACCCTGCTAGTTTCTGCATTTGAGACAGTCTAGTGGGGAAGGCAGACATGTAAACAGTGTGTTATGGGCTGTTAGAGACATGAATATATAAAGTGCAGAAGAAGAATGGAAAGTTTTTAAACTTCATTCTGCCATCTGCATATGTTTTTGTGTAAGATAATATCTTATGTAGCCCATATCACTGCAAGATCAGTATTCTACTTAGGCAAATTTTCCAGATTACTGAAGCTTAATTCTTTATTATGTATTATGTGTATATACTGTGGATAAATACATATACACATGTTGATCTTCACCTTTTATCCTGGAAGAATTACATTTCACAGCCAGTAAAAACAGATTGAGATCACTGTAGCAGCTTTCTCTATAAATTCTAGATCATATTTCTAAATCTTTGTTCCTAGCCCTTAGTCTTTCAGTGTATTCCCTCCCAAATTAGGTTCACCTAGTCAAATGCTCTTTCCACTTCACCTGACTTTTAACACAAGTACCTCTTTTTCTTTCATGGCTAAACCATCTATACAGATGCCTGAATTGAGTGAGTCTTCAAGGAAAAAATATTAAATTCTTATTTTTTGAGATATGCTTCTTTTGTGCTATATAGGAAAACCATCTTTGTATGGCAGCCTTACTTGTCAAGGAATTGGCCTAGATGGCATCCCAGAGGTTACAGCTTCAGAAGGATTTATTGTGAATGAAATAAACAAGGTAGGTTTTTATGTCCTGTAGATGGCATGGTATTCAAAACCATGGTAGTACTCATAAATCTACTATAGATATTTATACTATTACCTGTTTATCTGTGTCACCTCCATTTCATTTGCACAGTAGTCATAGTTTTTGTTGCCTTTGAGTGTCAAGAATTTTCTTTTTCTCGGGCCGGCCCGTGGCTCACTCGGGAGAGTGCGGTGCTGATAACACCAAGGCCACGGGTTCGGATCCCATATAGGGATGGCCGGTTCGCTCACTGGCTGAGCGTGATGCTGACAACACCAAGTCAAGGGTTAAGATCCCCTTACTGGTCATCTTTTTTTAAAAAAAAAGAATTTTCTTTTTCTCTTGTAGTTATATATACTTGTAAATGCAATCAAACTGCCTCTTACTTCCCTTATACCAGCTCTCATAATGCGAGCTGTGAAAGTAATTTGAAGTTTTCTGGTAGCCACACTAAAAAGGTAAAAAAAAAATAGTTGAAATTAATTTTAATGTTATATTTTATTTAACCAGTATATCTAAAATATTATTCCTACCTGTAATTAATATGTAAGAAATTACTAATGAGATATTTTACATTCCTTTTTCTTATTAAGTCTTCCCATGTACATTTTACACATACAGCACATCTCAGTTCAGACTCTAAACTTTTTTTGTAATACTTGATCTGTATTTAGGTTTCATAAAATATATAGTTGACAACATAGCAAGTAGTTTAAAACATACTTAAAAGTTTTCCAATAACTGAATCAAGTATCAGTTTTTAAAATTTAAAGAGGTTGGATGGTTAGCTCAGTTGGTTAGAGCGTGGCCTTGTAACACCAAGATCAAGGGTTCAGATCCCTGTACCAGCCAGCTGTTAAAAAAAAAAAAAGTCATAATTTAGGGGCCGGCCTGTGGCTCACTCTGGAGAGTGTGGTGCTGAAAACACCAAGGCCACAGGTTTGGATCCCTATATAGGGGTGGCCGGTTAGCTCACTTGGGAGTGTGGTTCTGACAACAAGTCAAGGGTTAAGATCCCCTTACTGGTCTTTTTAAAAAAATAATAATAAAATAAAATATGAAATAAAATAAATTTAAAATAAAATATTCAGTTCCTCATTTGCATTGGCCACATTTCAAGTGTTCAATAGCCTAATGTGGCTGGTACCTACCATATTCGATAGCATGGCCTTGCAATCTGTGTCTGACTAGGCCTTTGTGAAGAGCCTACATTAATAATACTCAACAGTTTTTCTCTTTTGGCTTTGAGGTGAGTAGCTGGCTAAGCTAAGTGTTGGAGAACCCATGATCTGCCTTGTCTTACTCATTCTGACTGCTGTAGTCAGTATGCTCTGGCCTGATGATTCTCAAAGGGTTAAACAGCCTTTTATTTTCACATGCATGCACACGTGTGTGTGTAAACTATTTTTAGTTGTAAAATATTTTGTGTATAGTGACAAGAATAGAGAGTACTTTGTTTTTCATGAAAGGTTTTTAGCAAATGTTCACTCATTATCCTTTTTGTGGGGCCCGGCCTGTGGCTCACTCGGGAGAGTGCGGTGCTGATTATCCTTTTTGTGCCGAGTAGAAGGCTACATGTTATTATATATTTTATAATTGTTTTTCATAAGTAGCTATGGTATTGTAGAAAGTGCCATTGATCTGAGTCTAAGTCTTTGTTAACTCTAACACTTATTGACTTTGTGATTTTGGACAAATAACTTAGTTCTCTGAGCCTCAATTTCTTTATCTATAAAATGGAGATAATATTCTACCTCATAGGATGGTTAATGGCAAGTGAGACTGCATATGGATGAAACTAAAATATCACAAAAGTTAGTTATTTTTATGATAACAGTTCTGTGGGATTGGTATTTTTAAATTTCCATTTTGCAGATAAGCAAACAGACTCAGAAAAGTTAATTAATCCCTAATAATCAAAGTCAGGTAGACTGTATGGTGGAATTGAAACCCAGCTCTATTGATTCCAAGTTTACCACCACCTTGCAAGCCTACATTTTTCCCAGGTATTTTGGCAGTATCCATCCATAGCCTGGGTGCTGACTTCTTTCTTCCCTTCATATTCAGGCCAGGATACAATCCTATCTCTTCAAACATCATTGCTAATTTCTGCGTGAACCTGCTGGGTGGGTTCAGACAGTAAGTGCTTATGGTTGAGCATTCATTTGTTTCCTAACTGCCTTGAGTCACTTTGCTATTTGATGTTGCTACATTGTTCTATTAAGCAATAGATTTGTCATTATGCTTAAATGCCTAACCTTGGAAGATTAAAAAAAAGTCTGACTTTGAATTTTATCTTAGTGTGGTATACTCACACTTTTTCCCCTTGGATTTTGTCTGTTTTGATATCTTCTGCCGCTTTTCTTTAAAATATTTTCATTACCAGCATGACTGTCTACTGCTGATATTGGAAGGCAGTTCAATATTTATCTTCCTCCAGAGTCTGTTGATGGATTAAAGATTGACAGGATTGATAAGCAGGAGAAAAGCACCAGTTCTTGAAATCTTTCATATGATTAGCTCCAAAGAAATTAAGTCTTCTGCGAGGAAATCCAATTCTTACGGAGGCCTGAACACTAAGCTTTTGGAGCTCCTTGTATCCTTGATGGTATGAATATTCAGCCAAGAGAATTTAGCTGACACTTTCGTTTCTGGTGCACGAGGCAGTTCCAAATCCAGGTTAGCCCTCTTGCAGCTATGTGGGGGCTTTGCCACACTGTTAGAAGCAAAAACTCATTTAATGAAAGGCCTGCAGGCAGCCAGGCATGGATATGCTGGCTAAGAAAGTGCTGTTTGTATAGATATTCTAATTCTAATTGTCTTTTATTTGTTGTTTGTTTTGGGGGGCTGGCTAGTAAGGGGATCTGAGCCTTTGACCTTGGTTTTATCAACACTGCACTCTAACTAACTGAGCTAACCTGCCACCCTAATTGTCTTTTAAAAGGACTAATCTGTAACAAGAGCATATTGATTTTTGGTGATGAGAATATTATGACTTTGAACCTGTTCCTTCTGATGAACTATGAGGACCTGTTCATGTTTGATACAAAGAGGTTCAGAAAATCTTGATCATTGAAGACATATTCATTGTCCTGCAGAGTTTCCAGAAACTTCAAAGTACTACTGCAGAAGAGATAACAGGTTAGGGGCTCTTTGGAGAGTGCAGCTCCTCAACTTCTCATAGGAGATACATACTTAAGTGGTGATATTAATCTTTTGATCTTCTGCTGATTAGAGTAAGGGACTGTCATATTTGAAGAATCCTTGAGGAAGGGTTTACCAAGCCTTTTATACCTCTACACATGCTAACTTGAAATACCAACATACTTACCTAAATGGTTACCAATGGCCTTTAGTAAGTCCTGTCACCTGAATCTAACATCTGGTTCTAGGTGTACTTTCCTACTATGCCACCAGTGTTATATCTTACTACAGTAGCTGACTACTGCAGTAGCTGTAACACACATGATAATGACTAGGCAAAATGCATGGGGCATTATAATACAGCTGTGTGACAGTTACCAGTCTGTGAACGTCTACATTCAGTTTAAGTCCTAGGTATGAATGATACTGCAAGCCTGACCTGGGCCCATACATTGTATGGTATACTATAATTTACCAATTTTCTCTGGTAACTGTAAATGTTAAGTCTAACATTTTTTCTGAAAGTTCTTATAGGCAGCAAGGGTTTGTTACTGGACAGCTGCCAAAAAAAAGAAAGAAAGAAAAAGATAATGGCATCTGAGTGATACCAAATTACATTGCAGCCCTCTGCAGTAAAAGGAGTGCTGAGCTTTGAAGGAGTGATAGTTTTGTGGGCTGGGGAAGGAGGATTAGAGAAGGTACACTTAGAAGATGAGAATTTCCTGTAGTCCTAATGTTTTCTTTAAGAGGCTTCGTCACATTGGAATAACTTACTGATGGACTTTATCTTTTCCTGTTTAGAAAAGCATTCATATTTCATGTCCAAAGGAAAGTGCATCTTCTAAGTTTTTGGCACCATACACTACTTTTTCCAGAATTCATACAAAGAGTGTAAGTATTTTGATAAGATGAAGAGAAAATGTAATTAGCATATTAATTTTTCATTTTATTTGCTTGCCTAGTGGTATAAACATATTCATAATTAATATGGCTTTCATTATTGTAAGATGATACAGCTGAGGCAGTGTGATATGTTTGGCAAAATTGGTGCTTGGGTCCACATAGAATATGTGTGCAAACATACTGATAATCTTAGAAATTGTGTGTTTTAGCAGAGCTATTTACCAGCTTTTGTGTAATGATATAATGCTGATACTTGCATAATATGCCACTGCTCATATTTTATTCCTTTGCTTACAGGACAGGGACATTTTCTCAAAATTCCAAATATACCATATTGAGGAATAATTTTCAAAGGTCTTTGTAATAAAGTTCTTTTGACTACCATGGGCTTTTTGGAAGCAGAAGTGAGAAATTGGTGGATGAAGTGATTATATTAAAGCTATCCACTTCTTACCGTGTACATTTTTAAAAAGACCTATTTTTTACCCTGATTGCAAAATGAATATACATTTATGATTAAAATTTAAGGGTTCGGCCCATGGCTCACTCGGGAGAGTGCAGTGCTGATGGCATCAAGGCCACGGGTTCAGATCCCATATAGGGATGGCTGGTTAGCTCACTGGGTGAGTGTGGTGCTGACAACACCAAGTCAAGAATTAAGATCCCCTTACCGGTCATCTTAAAAAAAAAAAAGAAAGAAAGAAACTGAAAATTCTGTAACCTAAAGATAACTGTTGTGAGCTTTTGTTATATAGCCTTTATTAATAATAATCGTAGTAAGAGCTAACATTTATTGCCTAATATGAGCCAGTACCATGCTAAACTGCATATTATTATTTTACTTAATTCTCTCAGTCTTTACTTTAAATATTTTACTGAAATAGATTTTTATAGTACGTTCTGTTTTATAACTTGTTTCTTATTACTTAATATCTCCCTTATTTTGTCATCTTTCTATGTATTCTTTCAAGAGCTGCATAGTATTTCATTGTATGGCTTTACTATAATTTATTTTTCCCCTTTTACATTATTGGGCATTTAAGTGTTTCTAGTTTCATGACTTCATATGTTTACGAGTATGCTTGTAGCTAAATTTTTGCTGACAAAGATAGGAAGAAATGAGAATACACTTGTAAAAGTGGAATTGCTGAGTCTTAGGGTTTACAAATGCTAAGGCTTTTGGTATGTTCTAACTGACATCCACTAAACTGCTTTGTGGAGTCAATTGTTACTCTGTATTTCCTCTGTAAAGAATGCTGGCTGATATCCACAGCATGTTGGTGGCTCATAAGATCTTCTCTATCATGTTTGCACACTTCTGCCACTACCGTTTAAGTTAAATGCTTACTGGGAGTTAGTTGTAATGCCAGTTATATTATTTTTGAAATTATGTAAATTGATTAAATATTGTGTTTAACCAATGAAATATGACTGTGAAAAGGCAGAGAGCAATTTCTTTTAAAACTAAGTTGATTGCTTTATAAAGACTTGGTAAAGATGAGTGCCATTAATAGTATATAGGTGAAAGGTAAATGCAAAATGTTAGGGAGAAGATTTTTTTTAAAAAACCCTAGATGGTGGGGCTGATCGGTTAGCGCAGTTGGTTAGAGCGACGTGTTGTAACACCAAGGTCAAGGGTTCAGATCCCTGTACTGGCTAGCTGCCAAACAAAAACAAAAACAAAACCTTAGATGAATTTTTGTTCTTAGATTGCTTTGTAAATGTGAGTAAAGATTTGCATTGCTTTAAAGAAACTGCAATTTGTAAATTGTGCCTTTTGGTTATGGTTTAGGACAAGAAAGACAATATAATAATCAGTGGACTAATGAAATAGTGAATTTTAGTGTACATTTATATATTTAGTGACTAAGGAATAGATCTTTAGCTTTGGACTCTTACCTAGGTTTATATCCTGGCTCTGCTGTGTCACCTTGAGGAATTTACTTAATCACCCCTTGAGCCTCAGATTCCTCATCTAAAAAATGGGAATAATACCTAACTTACAGATTTTTAGGGGATTATATGAGGTAGTGTCTGTTACATGCCTGGCACATAATAGATGTTCTGTAAATATTAGTTCCCTTTCCTCTTTTCCTTTAACAAAAGTTTGGATTAAGGAGATAGCTGGCATAACCTATAATCTATTCTTCAATTCCTATCACTTTGGAAGAAATAAATAGTTCAGGCCTAATTTCTTTTTGGGGCTATTGTATAAGTCCATTTTTGTTGCTTATAACAAAATATATGGAACTGGGCGATTTATAAGAAAACAAAATGTATTGCTTATAATTTCAGATGCTGGGAAGTTCAAAGTCCAGGGAACACATCTGATGTGAGTCTTGGTGGCAACAGTGACCCACGGGTCTCACATGGCAGAAAATGGTGGAGCAGAGAGAGAGCAAGCTCGTCATGCACTCTCCTTTTAAAGCCCCTAGAATCATGCCCATGACCACCATTATTATTCCATTCACAACAGCATGGTGCTATAATCTAATCACCTCTTCAAGGCCCCACCTTTCAATTACCATAATAGGATTTCCCACATCAGCAGTAACAGTGGGAATTAAGCTTCCAACATATGAAATTTGGGGGACACAATTCAGTCAGTCTACAGCAGCTAGGAATTGGGGCCCCGAGAATAAGTAACAAAGGTAAATAACACGATGTCCTTGTCCCCTCCAGGGACAGTATAGTAACTGAGAGGATACAATACTATATATCAGGGCTTCTCAGCCTTGGCACTATTGACATCTTGGACTGGATTCTTTATTGTAGGAGGCTGTTCTATGCCTCATAGAGTATTTAACAGTATCCCTGACCTCTACCTACAAGATGCCAGTAAGACACCCATTTCCCCCCTTCTCCCAGTTATGCCAGCCAAAAACGTTTTTTAGACATTTTCAGGTGTCCTGTAGGGAGCAAATTTGCCTGGGTTGACGAGCACTACAATGTATGAATATAGTGCTGTGGACTAATGAGGGAAGACGTGATGAAATTCTTGGGCGAGTTGGAAAAGCCACTTACCTTTTGAGAAGTAGATCATGTTTTAAAAAATCATTAACTGTGCCCCTTTTCTGTGTCTTATTCTCCCTTTCCCTTATTTGAGCTTATTAAGAAATGATTCATACACTTATTAATCAACTACTATATTCCAGGTACTCTCCTGGGCACCAAGTCTATAGCAATGAATGAAACTAATGACTGGCTGTGAGATATGAGATAAAATGAGTTGGGATAATTCTAGAAATTTTGGCCTGAGGACCGGCCCAGTGGCGCACTGCTACAGTGCGCTGCTTGAGAAGGGCGGCGGCGCTCCCGCCGAGGGTTCGGATCCCACATGCAGACCGGCCGCTCACTGGCTGAGCGAGGAGCGGGGGCAACACCGAGGGTTGCGATCCCGTTGCCGGTCCCGGTCTGGTACGGGCGCGACACTGAGGGTTGCGATCCGTTGCCGGTCACTAAAAAAGACAAAAAAAAAAAAAAAAAAGAAATTTTGGCCTGAGAAATGAGTGAACTGTGATGCCATTTACTAATTGGAGGAGCAGCAGTTGTATTGGTATGGAGTAGGGAGAAATAAGAGGTCTGTTTGAACATGTTAAATTTGAGGTGTTTGCTGCAGCAAAAGTAGATGCCTAGCAGGCAGTTGGATAGATGCCACCTGAATCAGGAAAGAGGTTGAAGTAGGTTGCTTACAATGGAAAAATCCACAATTAACAGATACTGTATTCTGAAGAACCAAAATGAAGAAGAAAAGTCTTAGAAAATGTTAGTATTGGCCCATATATCCCTATAGTTTTTGCCAAACTTATTTTAATTGGCATAGAACAAAGTAAAATGAAAGGTTGGATAAAGCCAAGGTCTTTAATTTTTCCTTAGTGATTTAAGTCATGTGGGAATTGTTGTTGCTGGGAATATGTTAGGGATTATATATCTCAGTCCCACATTTCTAGAAATTTTCAATTGTTTTTTAATAAAAAAGGTATGTATATGAAAGCGACTTGGCATTCTGATCATGGCTTATGAATGAAGCAATTGCTGATGGTGACACTGCAAAAGTGAATCTGAGAATTCTCTATTCCATATTCTGAAAGATCTGTATCTATACCTATATATAGATATATATGGAAGTATATTTGCTCTTCTTTGAATCTTCTGGTGCATCTTGGAAGCTGTTTTGTTTTTTTTTAAACAAAGTGCTACAAGTTTATTAATGTAACATATCCTAGTATGTATCAAAGTTTCAAGAAGGTCATTTTGAATCTCAAATAAGAAATCATAACATTCAGTATTAATTAAAAAGGAAAATAAAAGATGGTGGTGATGATTTATGGGCTTTAGTCCACAATGAAAATACAAAAAACAGTGTTTATTTTGGTGGTCTGTGTTGATGCCATATTTCTCCTTGAGAAGCTTCAGCTGTTCCTCCTCCTTTTCTGTATTCAACTTCTGAAATGCCTTGTTGGCATTATAGTACAAAACCACAAGGTATCTGTTACAAACATTGAATTCTGATAGGTGATCCCATGAGTTCTTGGCAACAAAAATGTCTTCATAGACTACATAAGCTGTTCCTCTAATTTCTGGTGTGTTCCCCACTCTGAATTGATTAATAGGTCCATACTTCTCAAATACACCATACATTTGTTCAGCTGCGATTTTGTATGGTAAATTTCTTATATACAAAATCTGATCTACTTCTGGTGGAAGGCAAATGAATGTTTGTCCTCTTGGCCACTCACGTCGCCATCTTGGCAGGCTGACAAGGTTACAGCAACAAATACTGGAATTCCTCTGGACACCTGCGGAGCTCTCTCGGCTTTGAGTACAACACCACATATCAGTTGCAAGGCATCAATATCGAGGCTCCACTCAAAGCTGTTTCAGCACTGCCGGAACAATCCCGTCTCATGCCAAGATGTGCTGACATATATCCCCTTTCAAAAAGACTCCCAGTGCAAAAGGAGCCTGGAAGATTATCTTTTGTGTAAGTGGGTTCTGAAGAATTAGGAGAGGTATGTTAATTTTAAAATAAAATAGCAAAAGATGGAAACTCTGGACATGATATGGAGATAGGGAAAATTTTTTAGCTGAAACAGAAAACTACAAATGATTGATTACAGGAATATCTTTTTGTTTAGAGAAATAGAAGCTTTTGGCTCCAACCTAATGGGGAGGTTGTTGATGATACTTCAGCATTCATATCAAACACATGTCTTTTGTGTTGGGAATCATAGGCTTGAATATGTTTTGGAGGAGTGTGAAACAAGGGAGGTTTATAACGTATCTCAAGGGAATTTCATTATTTGTAACATTGATTGTTTTATCTTTTGAACAGATAACATGCCTGGATATTTCCAGTGGAGGAGGTCTTGGTGTGTCTTCTAGTACTGATGGGAGCATGAAGATCTGGCAGGCTTCCAATGGAGAACTCAGAGTAAAGGAATTGGATACATTTTTAGGGTCTGATACATGAAGGGTGGTCTGACAAATCTTGTACTGGGTAATGGAAGGAAGAGTGAGCCATTCTAAAAATGTAGGACAACTGCTGATCAGCTGATCTCTGTTCTCCCATTTGTTAATTGGAGAACCATTCTCAAGCTTAGTGATTTGCCACTACAGAGTGGGGCTGGAGCAGTTGAGGAGCCCAGCAAGTGAATGTCTAAGTGGGTGGGCCCTCGGTTTGAACTGCCTTCAGTGATTGGTTTCCAAGACTAGAGTAGCTAGGCTGTTAGATTGAACATACTGAGCTTCCAACTATACAGAGTTCCCAAGCCTTGGCAGCCTCTTTTACTTTGAACTAGACCTAGGGATGGTTGTGAGAGCCATGGAATTCAGTTCCACAACATCTGTAGTTAAATCCCAAGAAAGGGAGCCAACAGCTCTTGGAACACTACATGGTGACAAACAAGCTAAAGAGATCCTTTGGACATTCTTACTGTTAAATTCCAACATGCAGATGTAGCATGTAGGTATTTCATTTAAAGGATGAAAGATATAGGAGGTAAGAGAACATCAAGGGATGGACAAGACAACTAGCTTGGAATTTTCTTTTGTTTTTCCAGAGAGTATTGGAAGGACATGTATTTGATGTGAATTGTTGCAGGTTTTTCCCATCAGGCCTTGTGGTTCTGAGTGGGGGAATGGATGCGCAGCTGAAGATCTGGTCAGCTGAAGATGCTAGCTGTGTGGTGACCTTCAAAGGTCACAAAGGAGGTATGTAGGGCGATTTTTCCAAAAAGCTTCTCTAATGATTCATAGAGACAAATCACTGAAAAAATAGAGAGAAAAGCTCATTATTCACAAACACAAATAATTCATCCAATTTGCCATTTAGATGAGCTGCTATTCCCCAAGAACTAGTCTTGTTATTGCTATCTAAAACTGTCTTACACAGATAGTTGTATTCCACAATTAAAAAGGGGGAAAAAAATCCACACCAGGAGATCATTTACTTGTGTATGGCGGGCGGGGGGAGGAAGAAAGAGAGAGAGGTGTACCCACATTTTCTCCTTGTTATTCTTTTGGCAGAGGTGACAGTAAAAGCTGGGTAACAAATGGCTGTATCACCAAACATCAAAGATACCATTGATTCCCATGGATTTAAATTACAGTTGAAATTTTAAAAGTGCTTTAGCCATATAACCAGTTAATACTGGTTGAGCATCCATAATCTGAAAATCCAAAGTCCAAAATGCTCCATTGAGCAAGCATTTCCTCTGAGCATCATGTCAGCACTCAAAAAATTGGATTTTGGAGCATTCCAAATTTTGGATTTTCAATTTAGAGGTGCTCAATCTGAATCTCATTGTAGAGACAGTGAGAACATCTTCCCTTTCTAATTGATTGATTTGTTGGAAAAAGGTGTATCATTTAGAGATGTTTTATCCTTAATTGGAATATTAAAAAAGTGATAAATATGTTAGTCTTATTTTACAAGTTTGGATTTTTTTTTTTTTTTGAAAGATGACCGGTAAGGGGATCTCAACCCTTGGCTTGGTGTTGTCAGCACCACGCTCAGCCAGTGAGCGAACCGGCCACCCCTATATGGGATCCGAACCCGTGGCCTTGGTGTTATCAGCACCGCACTCTACCGAGTGAGCCACAGGCCGGCCCTAGTTTGGATATTTTTAAAAATGTAATAACATCTCCAAATAGTTTGTTTTGATCCCTCTTTTGGAACCATAATACACATTGTCTGATAACTCATTTGGGAACTAATTATGTATTGCTTTTGGTATTTAAGCCAGTGTTTTTGCCCGTGAACCCCACTGAATTGTCTTTTTTTTTTTTTTTTTTTTTTTTAAAGATGACCGGTAAGGGGATCTCAACCCTTGGCTTGGTGTTGTCAGCACCACGCTCAGCCAGTGAGCAAACCGGCCATCCCTATATAGGATCCGAACCCATGGCCTTGGTGTTATTAGCACCGCACTCTACCGAGTGAGCCACGGGCCGGCCCTAACCCCACTGAATTGTAAGTTGTGTGTAGAGATCAAGATTTAAGTTTTAATATTTCTTTCTCTTTTTTTTTTGGTGGCTGGCCAATATGGGAATTTGAACTCTTGACCTTGGTGTTACCAGCACCATGCTCTCCCAAGTGAGCTAACCAGCCAGCCCTAATATTTCTTTATGATGGTTTGTCAGATTACATGCAGATGATTTAGCAAACACATGTGTTAACCCTAGCAAATAAATGGTTTACTTCCAAGACTAAAAGTACATGGGTACATTGAGAAGGAATAGAAACAATATGCAGAGTCTTCCTCACATTTAGCCTGAAGAACTGAAAAGTCTAAGAAGTCAGAGTGGCCTGCAAAGTTGAGGAGTTCAGGAGCCAAAAGAGTCTAGAAAAACTCTGAGGGATTCACCTCAGATCTGGCCATTGCCTGAATATTTAGGGTACAGGGAAACTTTTCAGTGGAATAAGGCATGACTGTACGCGTTGAACTTAACAAGGTATATATTCAACATCAATGCACACTCAGTTTATGAATACCTTTGGACCACTGCAGTTGATGAGTGTGCCTGCCACAGGAATCCTCGGTGAGTCTCCCAACATTCTTCAGTTCTCCACAAGAATGTGTGTCCTTTAGCTTAGAGTGAATAACAGAATGTTTACTAATATGATTAAAGCTTTTATTCATATAGTTTTTCTGTTCTTTTGGCCTTGTGAGAAAGTGCTGGGGTGGGGGTAAGGTGCTTCTGTAGAGTATAACAACCCTGACTTTTTTTTCCTTGAGAGGAGGGTTTTTAATAGATTGAATGAAATGATACCCTACAGGAGAAATGACATGAGGTCAGATCCAAGCTGATGTCTGTCAGGTCTTGAATGCTCCTTTCCACTTAGTTCTGTAAAGTAGCCCTTGCTTTGGGGTTGCCCATTCTTTCACAACAGAGATCAAAAATCATTATCGGGCCGGCCCGGTGGCGCACTGCTACAGTGCGCCGCTTGGGAGCGCGGTGGTGCTCCCGCCGAGGGTTCGGATCACACATACAGACCGGCCGCTCACTGGCTGAGCGAGGTGCAGGCGGAGCACCGAGGGTTGCGATCCCGTTGCCGGTCACGAAAAAAGACGAAAAGGAAAAAAAAAAAATCATTATCAATCTCTAATAGCTTAACAGCATATGAGTTACCCTCCAGCCAAGTGACTTCCAAATTGCTTTGTATGGCTCCTTTTATTATTCTTGAGTTATGAGATGTTGAAGCATTTTATTAGCCAAAGCCATGAACCATATAAAAAAGTAGAATAAAGAATTGCACCTGCATTTTTTATTTTTAATGGTTTCACAAGTGGTGACTAAGAAGCAGAAAATAGTGTTGAAAGCAAACATGGTCCTTTATTACTAAGGTAGGTCTCTGGCAAGCAAAATATAAAAGAAAATACAAGGAAGACTGGACTGAACATAGCCTGATGCTTATTGCAGAAAACCATTAGGAGAATAATGAAGTAGCTATGTACGGAGGTCTGTTGGGAATGGTAACCTTTTGTCAGTTTAATTAATCCTCTGACTTGCTTCTGCTTCTAGTAGATGAACACGTGATAGAAAGGGAGGCAGTGCAATAGAGTGGTTAAACATGGGATTTGGAGACAGGCAAATCTTGCTTTAAATCATAACTCTGCCACTTACAGATTGTGGCCTTGGAAAATGGCTTAACTTTTCTGAGCCTTAATTTCCTCATATGTAAATGGGGATAGTAGTATTAAATGAGATAGTACATATTAAGGATTTAGCACAATCCTTGGTATAGAGTAAGTACTCAATAAGTGTTATTATTTGTATAAGACATAATCTAAGCTTTAATCCCTGCCAGGAAATGTAAGCCTTACAATATTTTTTTTTGGTGGCTGGTTGGTATGGGGATCTGAACCCTTGACCTTGGTGTTATGACACTGCACTTTAAACAACTGAGCTAACTGGCCAGCCCTATAATGTTTTAATGTACTTGCCAAATGTGAAAGCAGAAATTGTTATTTCTAATAGAATAAACATTTCCAATAGAAACAAATATGATCCTAGTTAATACATGTTTGGTCCCCCAAATACTTTATATATATTCTTTAAATGTATATAAATTGATCCCCCAATGGTATATATTTATATTTTTAATATATAATTAATGAATTAGTGTGTTCCTTACTTAATAAGGAGAGGCAAGGTTTCTGTGTGTTTTATGAATCTTTCAAATGGAAAGATAAACTAAAAGTGTTTTTGTGTTTGTAATATATGAATTTAATAAGTAGCTCTAAAGTGAATTTTAATCAGTTTGAAGTTTAATTGCCCAGGCTGTTTAATTAAGGTTAGTGAATTTGGGGGTATACATTTATAATCCTAGTTTGTGTAATAAGCATTACATCTTTCATAATCAATGAAACATTGGGACCAAGTGAAACCCCATTTCAGTTGACTAGTTGGTTGAGTTTTTCTGCTCACCAGGGTAGTAGAAATACTTATATTTGTAGAATAATTTTAAGAAACCAAGCTGCATTTTCATCACTTGGGCTATTATTTTCAATCTCTTAGGT
>NW_007737200.1:14916-16864 GCF_000696425.1 Galeopterus variegatus | reverse complement strand
TCCGAACCCTCGGGCGGGAGCGCCGCTGCGCTTCCCAAGCGGCGCACTATCCAGTGCGCCACCGGGCCGGCCCAATTTTGTAGAGTAATTTTAAGAAACCAAGCTGCATTTTCATCACTTGGGCTATTATTTTCAATCTCTTAGGTACTTTGTTAGAAATAGGATATGCTGCCTCCAATAGTAGGTGCTTCAAGGCTTATTTTTTTGGAGATCTGAGTCATGGCCATTAATTTACCAGTGTACACTTGTATGTATATTGTTCCCTAACAAAATGTTAAATCAGCTTAATATAATAGTAAAAGTAATTAAGAGTCAACTTGTTAAAAATATATACCTAGGACCGGCCCGGTGGCGCACTGCTACAGTGCGCCGCTTGGGAAGCGCGGCAGTGCTCCCGCCGAGGGTTCGGATCCCACATACAGACCGGTTCCCGCTCACTGGCTGAGCGAGGTGCGGGGGCAACACCGAGGGTTGCGATCCCGTTGCCGGTCCCGGTCCCGGTCCGGTACGGGCGCAACACTGAGGGTTGCGATCCGTTGCCGGTCACGAAAAATAGACAAAAAAAGGAAAAAAAAAATATATATATATATATATACCTAGAAATACGAAATTTGCTCTGTTTCTTGTAAATACTTATTTCAGTCATAGTTTCATCTAATGTTATTTTTATTTCCCAGACTCTGGCTAGGATGCTTATATGTGATTCACCTGAATCTTTTCTTGAAGGCAAATGCTTTTTTGTTTTGGTTCATATGCTGAAGACTTGTATCTATTTGGTTTGTTATCTAAAGCTTTTTGCAGCTTTGGGTAGTTCTTAGCTGTGGCTGCTTCTCTTATAAAGGCATTCTTGAAATTCCTACTTTAATAGTCCTTTCTTTTTTTTTTTTTTCCTTTTTGTCTTTTTTACTGACCGGTAACGGGATCGCAACCCTCGGTGTTACTCCCGCACCGCGCTCAGCCAGTGAGCGGGAACTGGTCTCCACATGGGATCCGAACCCTCGGCGGGAGCACTGCTGCGCTCCCAAGCAGCGCACTCTCCAGTGCGCCACCGGGCCGGCCCTTAATAGTCCTTTCTAAAATAATTCCTTGTAGGTTCCTGCTCCTGTAGGGCTCCTCTTTTATTCTTGTCATCTAAGTGTGAAGAGACCCACACTAGATTCCATTATATTGTGAGTGACATTTTATTAGAGAGGGGTGATAATTTTCCACTCTACTTTTATAGAAAAGAGAGACTCTCTAGCTGGCAGCTGTTTGCTGAGTGTTACTTGAAGTTTGTACATACTTAATACATTCACCACTCCCTAGCCACAGAGTAGTATCCTTGCCTTGGTACATACTTTTCAGAATTTTTTTTTTAAAAAGCTTGTATCACTTCCATGGAACTCAATACCTTTTTTTTTTTTTTTTCCTTTTTTGTTTTTTTTCGTGACCGGCAACGGATCGCAACCCTCAGTGTTGCGCCCACCCCTCGCTCAGCCAGTGAGCGGCCGGTCTGTATGTGGGATCTGAATCCTCGGCGGGAGCGCCACCGCGCTCCCAAGCTGTGCACTGTACCAGTGCGCCACCGGGCCGGCCCGAACTCAATACCTTTTTTAATAGCAGTTGGAACTTTCCAATAAAGATATAAACAGATCTTTGCTTAATAAGAGCTGAAGGCCCTTCCTAATGGTGATTCCTTAGGATTCTTAAAAGTTGTGTCTTTTGGGGCCGGCCTGGTGGCGCACTGCTACAGTGCGCCGCTTGGGAAGCGTGGCGGCGCTCCCACCAAGGGTTTGGATCCCACATACAGACCGGTTCCCGCTCACTAGCTGAGCGAGGTGCGGGCGCAGCACCGGGGGTTGCGATCCGTTGCCGGACACGAAAAAAGACAAAAAGGAAAAAAAAAAAAAGAAAAAGTTGTGTCTTTTTCTTTTTTTTTTTTTTTTTTTTTTTTTAAAAATTTTTTGAC